>NC_064922.1:668705825-669005825 GCF_023897955.1 Schistocerca gregaria
TCACCGATGTTAAGCACTGTCGGGCGTGGCCGGCGCTTGGATGGGTGACCATCCAACCGCCATGCGCTGTTGCCATTTTTCGGGGTGCACTCAGCTTCGTGATGCCAACTGAGGAGCTACTCGACCGAATGGTAGCGGCTCCGGTCAAAGAAAACCATCATAACGACCGGGAGAGCTGTGTGGCTGTGTGCTGACCACAAGCCCCTCCTATCCGCCTCCTCACCTGAGGATGACACGGCGGTCGGATGGTCCCGGTGGGCCACTTGTGGCCTGAAGACGGAGTGCTACTGCTGCTTTCTTATCTAGATGTGAATTTAATTTGAAAATTAAACTGTTGTTGTTGTTCTGATCTTCAGTCCTGAGACTGGTTTGATGCAGCTCTCCATGCCACTCTATCCTGTGCAAGCTTCTTCATCTCCCAGTACCCACTGCAACCCACATCCTTCTGAATCTGCTTGGTGTAGTCATCTCGTGGTCTCCCTCTACGATTTTTACTCTCTACGCTGCCCTCCAATACTAAATTGGTGATCCCTTGATGCCTCAGAACATGTCCTACCAACCGATCCCTTCTTCTGGTCAAGTTGTGCCACAAACTTCCCTTCTCGCCAATACTATTCAATACTTCCTCATTAGTTATGTGATCTATCCACCTAATCTTCAGCATTCTTCTGTAGCACCACATTTCGAAAGCTTCTGTTCTCTTCTTGTCCAAACTATTTAACGTCCATGTTTCACTTCCATACATGGCTACACTCCATAGAAATACTTTCAGAAATGACATCCTGACACTTAAATCTATACTCGATGTTAACAGATTTCTCTTCTTCAGAAACGCTTTCCTTGCCATTGCCAGTCTACATTTTATATCCTCTCTACGTCAACCATCATCACTTATTTTGCTCCCCAAATATCAAAGCTCCTTTACCACTTTAAGTGTCTCATGTCCTAATCAAATTACTTCAGCATCACCCGACTTAATTCGACTACTTTCCATTATCTGTGTTTTTGCTTTTGTTGATGTTCATTTTACATCCTCCTTTCAAGACACTATCCATTCCGTTCAACTGATTTTCCAAGTCCTTTGCTGCCTCTGACAGAATTACGATGACATCGGCGAACCTCAAAGTTTTTGTTTCTTCTCCATGGATTTTAATACCTACTCCAAATTTTTCTTTTGTTTCCTTTACTGCTATCTCAATATACAGTCTGAATAACATCTGGGAGAGACTACAACCCTGTCTCACTCCCTTCCCAACCACTGCTTCCCTTTCATGTCCCTCGACTCCTATAACTGTCATCTGCCACCTTCAGATTTTGAAAGAGAGTATTCCAGTCAACATTGTCAAAAGCTTTCTCCAAGTCTACAAATGCTAGAAACGTAGGTTTGCCCTTCCTTAATCTAGCTTCTAAGATAATTCGTAGGGTGAGTATTGCCTCACGTGTTCCAACATTTCTATGTAATCCAAACTGATCTTCCCCGAGGTCGGCTTCTACTAGCTTTTCCATTCGTCTGTAACGAATTCGCGTTAGTATTTTGCAGCTGTGACTTATCAAACTGATAGTTCGGTAATTTTCACATCTGTCAACATCTGCTTTCTTTGGGTTTGGAATTATTATATTCTTCTTGATGTCTGAGGGTACTTCGCCTGTCTCATACATCTTGCTCACCAGACGGTAGAGTTTTGTCAGGACTGGCTCTCCCAAGGCTGTCAGTAGTTCCAATGGAATGTTGTCCACTCTGGGGGCCTTGTTTCGACTCAGGTCTTTCAGTGGTCTTTCAAACTCTTCACACACTATCTTATCTCCCATTTCGTCTTCATCTGCATCCTCTTCGCTTTCAATAATTTTGTCCTCAAGTACATCGCCTTTGTATAAACCCTCTATATGCTACTTGCACCTTCCTGTTTTCTCTTCTTTGCTTAGAACTGGGTTTCCATCTGAGCTCTTGATGTTCATACAAGTGGTTCTCTTAACTCCAAAGGTCTCTTTAATTTTCCTGTAGGCAGTATCTATCTTACCCCTAGTGAGATAAGCCTCTACATCCTTACATTTGTCCTCTAGCCATCCCTGCTTACCCATTTTGCACTTCCTGTCGATCTCATTTTTGAGACGTATGTATTCTTTTTTGCCTGCTTCATTTCCTGCATTTGTATATTTTCTCCTTTCTTCAATTAAGTTCAATATTTCATTATTACCCAAGGAGTTCTACTGGCCCTCGCCTTTTTACCTTCTTGATCCTCTGCTGCCTTCACTACTTCATCCCTCAAAGCTACCCATTCTTCCTCTACTGTATTTCTTTCCCCCATTTCTGTCAATTGCTTCCTTATGCTCTCCCTGATACTCTGTACAACCTCTGGTTCTTTTAGTTTATCCATGTCTCATCCCCTTAAATTTCCAATTCTTTGCAGTTTCTTCAGTTTTAATCTACAGGTCATAACCAATGGATAGTAGTCAGAGTCCACATCTGCCCCTGGAAATGTCTTACAATTTAAATCCTCGTTACTAAATCTCTGTCTTACCATTATATAATCTATCCGATATCTTTTAGTATCTCCAGGATTCTTCCATGTATACAGCCTTCTTTTATGTTTCTTGAACCAAGTCTTACATATGATTAAGTTGTGCTCTGTGCAATATTCTACCAAGCGGCTTCCTCTTTCATTTCTTTGCCCCAGTCCATATTCACCTTCTACGTTTCCTTCTCTCCCTTTTCCTACTACCGAATTCCAGTCACCCATGACTATTAAATTTTCATCACCCTTCACAATCTGAATAATTTCTTTTATTTTATCATACATTTCTTCAATTTCTTCGTCATCTGCAGAGGTAGTTGGCAAATAAACTTGTACTACTGTAGTAGGTGTGGGCTTCGTATCTATCTTGGCCACAATAATGCGTTCACTATGCTGTTTGTAGTAGCTCACCCGCATTTCTATCTTCCTATTCATTATTAAACCTACTCCTGCATTACCCCTATTTGATTTTGTGTTTATAACCCTGTAGTCACCTGACCAGATGTCTTGCTCCTCCTGCCACCGAACTTCACTAATTCCCACTATAACTTTGACCTATCCATTTCCCATGTTAAATTTTCTAACCTACCTGCCCGATTAAGGGATCTGACATTCCACGCTCCGATCTGTAGAACGCCAGTTTTCTTTCTCCTGATAACGACATCCTCTTGAGTAGTCCCCGCCCGGAGATCCGAATGGGGGACTATTTTACCTCCGGAATATTTTACCCAAGAGGACGCCAGTATCATTTAATCATACAGTAAAGCTGCATGACCTCGGGAAAAATTACGGCCGTAGTTTCCCCTTGCTTTCAGCCATTCGCAGTACCAGCACAGCAAGGGCGTTTCGATTATTGTTATAAGGACAGATCAGTCAATCATCCAGACTGTTGCCCCTGCAACTACTAAAAAGGCTGCAGCCCCTCTTCAGGAACCACACGTTTGTCTGGCCTCTCAATAGATACCCTTCAATTGTGGTAGCACCTACGGTACGGCTATCTGTATCGCTGAGGCACGCAAGCCTCCCCACCAACGGCAAGGTCCATGGTTCATGGAGGGAGGAAAATTAAACTCCTGTAAATAAATTGCCTGTCGAGACAGTTATCCATGCATTAGTTTTTCCAATATTAAAGACGGCAGTACATGTGTACCATGTAGGTCTACCATAGATATAACGCCTAAACTTTTTGAAAATATGGAAGATAGCTGATGTCTCCACTTGCGTAACAGAACAGTTCACACAGGTGGCAGATGCTCTCGTTTTTGTTCTTTCTCTCCATTTACATGTTTGAATCAACCCCTCTTGTTTTCAGTTTCGAGACAGAACTCGAATCTGTACGATCTCTACCCCTCCTTCTTCCCGCTCTCTTGAACTGCCATGCACAGCACTTGGGTGACAGACCTCTAATGGCATCGTTTTATTCTCTGACTCTGTGACCTTCTAGTGCTCCTTCTAAAATTCTCATTCATGCATTTATCCTTGCTTGACCTGCTGTGTTGCTGTCTATCTGTCACGAGATTCTGTCTTCTACACTTCCCGATGCATTTATCCAGATCTTTCAGGATCAGTTTGGAAGCTCCTAGATCACCTTTCTGTACACGGGGTTGGGACCTCTAATGTTCGTTGGACATATGTTGGTGAAGAGCTGTACTAGCTATTGAAGGTTTAATGCAGAAGCTAATTTCGTTTAAAAATAATATTTTAATAAATGAGTGTGTCTAATATCGTGTAGATGTATGAGGTGGAACTTATGTAACGTTTATATGCCCTCGGTTCTGTCCTGTCCTTGACCAGAATAGCTTCATCACTTCTGTCTCAAATTGTGCAAACGATCAGCAGTTTCTAGTACCTGTCAGTATTTGTGCAACTCTTTCGCCACTCATATGGCTGGTCATTAATTCAAACTTACTGCCAATCAGCCAGGAATTCGATGAGCTATCCTTGAACTGACTTATCCAAGTTTTTGTGTGCACATCTCTCTCTGTAACGTATGTTGCAGTGGAAAAAATGAATGTCATCGAAATAATGCCAATTGATGGAAACTGAGGCAACACTTATTTCTCTGGGCATAGCCATTTATTGCACTGGCAGAAACGCATCGCAGGACTACAAACACTCGCAAATCCATTGTACGAAGTGAGCTCACAAGATCCTCTCTACATTCGACGCTATATACACCGTGATTAGCGACGTAGCACTCCCCTGTTTTAGTATTTCCATATCTCGTCACAGCGTGACAAAATTTGAATACCCGACCACAAATGCACTGGGCTTGAACGGGATAAACACCAAATTTCTGCGTATCTCGACAACGCTTGAAACTGTAAATTTATTTGGTCAATTTTTCGCACTGTCGTGCAATCGCCTCTATTTTCACGTACTTAGATACAGTTACTGAGTACGAGATAATCAAAACCTTTGACGTAAAATATTGTTAATTTGGTTACTTACTAGTCTTGTTGATAGTTTGGATGAATTATTGAAAACTATTTGCATACGCAGAAAAATTCATCTCATCATCCGCTGGAGGATATCGACAGAGGTGAAGGGAGGAAATGGACGTAGAGAGACCGGAGGAGGAGATGAACAGAGGGCGATAGAGAAGGACAGAGAGAGGGGATAACAAGAGATGCACAGAGCGCGGGAGGAGGAGGACATAGCGAGGAGGCTGATGAAGCTGGCCAAAGAGAGATGGCAGGAGGAGGGAGGAGGAGATAGAGGGGGAGGAGAAGACGGATAGAGGAAGGAAAGAGGAGACAGACCAATAGAAGTGGAATAATTACGTACCTGGGCAATGCCAGATAGCTAGTAGCTTAAAAAAGTAAGACGACTACTTTGCATTACTCTTCTTACTCTTTGATTGCAATTAAACTTAAAACATTTTTTGAAGTCTCTGTACATTCGGGTTAAGAGTTCTGGCAAGTCGTGAGTGAATTAGATAGTTCTACCTTTCTTTGTACTACAATTGGCTTTTCAAATTCCTGCGAATTTCCTTTAGAGCTTGCTCAGAGCAGAGATCGAATAACATCGGAGAGAGACTGCAATCCTTTTGCCTTTCATTCTCAACATCTGCTTCATTTTCGTTTCATCCAACTTTTATAACTGCAGTTGGGTTTCTGTACCTGTTGTACACAACTTTCCTCCTTCTGCCTTGTGAATGTCAAATAACATATTCAAGTCACCACTATCAAGAGCCGTGTCTTAATCTACATATGGTATAAACGTAGATATGTCTGTTTTCAGTCTTTGTAAGATAAGCGTTAGGTCAGTATGATCTTGCCTGTCCCCTACTTCTTAGGAAAACAAACTGATTTTCCCCAAGATCGGCATCTACCAACTTTTGTATACTTGTAAGAGGACAGTACAGTAAGTAATGTAACACATTTTTTCTCGGCCATTTTCGGTTTAAAAATTATATTCCAGGGAATATTCCAGCATCAGCCGCTTTTGGTTCATAAAGTTCCATTGCGTGGCAGCGATGTAGGTGACCATGAAACTGGCGCCTGTAACGATGGTGAGTTTCAAGCAGAGAGCTGTAATTAGTTTATTTTGGTGGAAAAGCCGATCATCGCAAATATTCACAGGCGTTTCCAGTATGTCTACGGAGACCTGGCAGTGATAAAACATGCGGTGCGCCTTGGCTTCCCTCGTTATTGCAGCACCGTCGAGAAAATCCGTCTGATATCCCACGTATAACCCGACTGCACAAAGCAGAGACTCCTGCATTTTTGGTACGTATGGACTCTCTAATTCGAGATTATTGACGGATCATGATGATCTCCATGACAACGCTGGGCATCACACAAGTCTGCTTACCTGAGAGGAACTCACAAAATTTTATTGGGCCGTTCTTTCTCATCCAACCTGCAGCCCGAGTCTCACAACTGCTGACTTTCATTTTTATAGCCCAATGAATGATACACTCCACGGTAACCAGTACGTGGATGATGGGGAGGTTACTGCCGCAGCAAGTCGTTGCCTCTGACATCGACCAGTGGAGTCATACAACGAGAATATACAGGCCCTGCCAGTCGAGTGTATTCCTTAACAACGTTACTTTTAATATTCATTGGCACAGTTACCACAAATGACTTTAGCCTCAGTCGCAACGGCGCATCACTCGAAATATTTACTATTCGACATTCATGGTAACTCTCATTTAAAAATTACGACACCGGCTGACTAAGTTTTTAACAGTTTAACATGGTGGTTACACCTTTTAGCTACCTCGATCTGTATTTTGGCGAGATGAAGTGTCCTCGCACCAAATTTTGCTTTAGGCACGAAACGTCTACCAGTTTCACACGCTAATCTTGTTAATTTTGCGTTGCCATCCATTTCTCTGATTATTTTCTCTCAGGTGTCTATCTACAGCTGTGTAATCTTCTTCGATTTTAGTAAACGGTATTGTTAACTGATAGTCTCGTGTAGCATTCTGTGCATATTACGCATTTTTATATAAAAATATTTCCCCCGAAATTACCAAGAAACTCCAATTGTGTATTTGACTTTATTGTTCGTTTCCTTCTCTTTTCTTTTGACGTGTTTTAATGGTCTCTACTGACTTCATCGTCGACGTGTCTTTAAACGTTAATTCGATCTGGTAAGGTGGAGTAAGGCCGTCCCATTGAACAGAGATGAGGCTGGGAAATAGATTTTTACAGGCAAAAGAATGGCGAATAACATGGTGTACTGTAATCCTGAATGAAACCAATCTGCTTTCATAAAAGATGTGTTACTTACTCAAAGCCCCCCACATATGTAATCAGTGTTAGTATTTTCAAGAATAACATGTGGAACCGAGTTTTTGGAGCAGGAATTATTATATATTCGTGTGAGTATTTCGACCTAAGTACTTGAAACTGTCATAGAAAGAGAATTGTCTGCTAACCCGGAAAATAATTGCAAGACCGACGTTTTCATTTTAGTTAATTCAGGAAGCTTTGACCAACTGTGTACCGGTGACGTAGAAAGAAAATAAATAAAAGTTTTTTTTCCAAGATATATCAGTTTCTTTTCCCACGACGGCAGTGAACCACCCTTGTAATGGCAGGCACGGCACGTGTCCAGCCGGGGCAGTTTCACCCGGATGCGGCGCAACTCTGGAGGGAGAGGCCACGGCAGACCGCTGCACCGTGCCCGTGGAGAGTGTTGATGCTGGGTGAGGCGACGCGAGCAGCTCACAGCGGATTTTCGCCGGATATTGCGACCGCCTCTTGAAAGCCGTGACAGGGAATGGCAATCACAGTATTTTTGTCTCCTCCGCTGGCACCAGTTGCGCTGGGGCGCTGCCTCATCCTCCACCGGCCAGGACAATCGATGATTACGCTGTGCAGGTGTCGCGTGGACACTCGGTGTGCGTGTTTATGCCGCCGCCTGCCGTGGAGAGGCATCACGTATGTATGGAGCTGGCGAGTCACTGCGCCCTTAATGGATCTTGCGGTTGTTTGGACACTCCTCGTTCCGTTTACCGCTTGTTGCGGGAGGAATTCAAGTGGTTCAAATGGCTCTGAGCACTAGAACGTAGAACTACTTAAACCTAACTAACCTAAGGACATCACACACAACCATGCCCGATGCAGGATTCGAACCTGCGACCGTAGCGGTCGCGCGGTTCCAGGTTGTAGCGCCTAGAACCGCTCGGTCACTCCAGCCGGCACTGCGGACAGAAAATCCAAAACGTTCGTTTCCAGTGAAGCAGATCGAATTAACGTTTAAAGACACGTCGACGATGAAGTCAGCAGAGGCCATTAAAACACGTGAAAAGACAAGGAAACGAACAGTAAAGTCAAATACGCAATTGATGATTCTCGGTAATTTCGGGGGAAATATTTTTAAATAAAAGTGCGTAATTTGTCCAGAATGCTACACAAAAATATTAATTAACAATACCGTTTACTAAAATCGAAGAAGATTATTCAGCTGCAGATAGACACCTGAGAGAAAATAATAAGAGAAATTGATGGTAACGCTAAATTTAAAAAATCTGCGTGTGATACTGGTAAAGTTTCGTGCCTAAACCATAATTTGGTGCGAGGATACTTCATCTCGCCAAAATACAGATCGAGGTGTCTAAAAGGCTGTAACCTGCCTGTTAAAAACTGTCAAAAACTTAGTCAGCCGGTGTCGTAATTTTGAAATGAGAGGTAGTATGAATGTCGAGTAGTAAATATTTCGCGTGAAGCGCCGTTGTGACAGAGGCAAAAGTCAGTTGTGGAAACTGAGCCAATGAATATTAAATGTAATCCGCCCAACGGGTTAACGACAAGGGCGTGTGTCATCCAGCCTAGGTGTAGTTTTTAGGCTTTTTCCTATATTCGAATAGGTAAATACGTGGCTGGTACCCACGTCTCGCCTCTATTACACGACTCACACACATTTAGAAAACGTTTGCATACTGTAACATGGGATACCACTAGGCGCAGACAAAGGAGGTTCAGAAATTCCGTCCTAAGGTGTAAGGGTGGGAAAGGAATGGAATTTGGCCTACTCTCTACCACTAACATTGCCAAATCCAATAATTAACATGCCGACCCCTTGAAGATGTGGGAGAATGGTCACGGGTATATAGTAGAAGATTTTTGTGGCATAATATCTCAATGATATCTGTGCAACAATAAGACTAAGTTATAGACAGTGTAAATCATTTCTCTTCCCAGTATTATACATGGAATTCCGAAGCCATCTGAAGAGCTTGTAAAAGAGTTGCCGGCTAGAATGTGCTGAGGAATAATTGTTACGAAAAAAATCATTTGTAACAGCGTTTCCGGTGTAACTGAAGTTAGCCAGTTAAGGAATACACTTGACTGACTACACAAACTAAGAAGCCACCTACATTCGCTAGTGACTTGTTCAAAATAAAAATTAATACTATAATACAAATGGGTAGTTGCGTCACACTCAGTTGCACCCGAAAGTATGATCGAGATGGGGCACGTACGTTCTAAGAACTACACTCCTGGAAATGGAAAAAAAGAACACATTGACACCGGTGTGTCAGACCCACCATACTAGCTCCGGACACTGCGAGAGGGCTGTACAAGCAATGATTACACGCACGGCACAGCGGACACACCAGGAACCGCGGTGTTGGCCGTAGAATGGCGCCAGCTGCGCAGCATTTGTGCACCGCCGCCGTCAGTGTCAGCCAGTTTGCCGTGGCATACGGAGCTCCATCGTAGTCTTTAACACTGGTAGCATGCCGCGACAGCGTGGACGTGAACCACATGTGCAGTTGACGGACTTTGAGCGAGGGCGTACAGTGGGCATGCGGGAGGCCGGGTGGACGTATCGCCGAATTGCTCAACACGTGGGGCGCGAGGTCTCCACAGTACATCGATGTTGTCGCCAGTGGTCGTCGGAAGGTGCACGTGCCCGTCGACCTGGGACCGGACCGCAGCGACGGACGGATGCACGCCAAGACCGTAGGATCCTACGCAGTGCCGTAGGGGACCGCACCGCCACTTCCCAGCAAATTAGGGACACTGTTGCTCCTGGGGTATCGGCGAGGACCATTCGCAACCGTCTCGATGAAGCTGGGCTACGGTCCCGCACACCGTTAGGCCGTCTTCCGCTCACGCCCCAACATCGTGCAGCCCGCCTCCAGTGGTGTCGCGACAGGCGTGAATGGAGGGACGAAGGGAGACGTGTCGTCTTCAGCGATGAGAGTCGCTTCTGTCTTGGTGCCTATGATGGTCATATGCGTGTTTGGCGCCGTGCAGGTGAGCGCCTCAATCAGGACTGCATACGACCGAGGCACACAGGGCCAACACCCGGCATCATGGCGTGGGGAGCGATCTCCTACACTGGCCGTACACCTCTGGTGATCGTCGAGGGGACACTGTATAGTGCACGGTACATCCAAACCGTCATCGAACCCATCGCTCTACCATTCCTAGACCGGCAAGGGAACTTGCTGTTCCAACAGGACAATGCACGTCCGCATGTATCCCGTGCCACCCAACGTGCTCTAGAAGGTGTAAGTCAACTACCCTGGCCAGCAAGATCTCCGGATCTGTCCCCCATTGAGCATGTTTGGGACTGGATGAAGCGTCGTCTCACGCGATTTGCACGTCCAGCACGAACGCTGGTCCAACTGAGGCGCCAGGTGGAAATGGCATGGCAAGCCGTTCAACAGGACTACATCCAGCATCTCTACGTTCGTCTCCATGGGAGAATAGCAGCCTGCATTGCTGCGAAAGGTTGATATACACTGTATTAGTGCCGACATTGTGCATGCTCTGTTGCCTGTGTCTATGTGCCTGTGGTTCTGTCAGTGTGATCATGTGATGTATCTGACCCCAGGAATGTGTCAATAAAGTTTCCCCTTCCTGGGACAATGAATTCACGGTGTTCTTATTTCAATTTCCAGGAGTGTATCATTCCTCGTATCCTGGGCACAACAATAGTCGTTAAAACGCCTTTATTCATGCTATTTTGTGAAAAACGCACATTTTGAGTCCGTGGCTGTGTACAAAATATAGGCTGACTCTTACATAGAAGACTATAGCAACTAGCCACTTTTTAAAATGCTGCTTACTGATTTAAACAGTGCCGTTACCTGTTTCGAACCGACAGGTTATCCCTTCAGACGGTTAGTTCATATTTTATATTAGATTTCGCCTTTTGTTTCCCAAACTGACGAAATGTCCTTGGGTTGGTGGTGCTCTACAATCAAAACAAGAAGTGAGAAACGTCTTTTTAACTGTAATTTTGCCTCAAAACGATTTTAAGTGATGTAAACAATTGATTATTATTAAAGGGAAGATGTTTCGTGTACTTACGATGAAGAATCCGAACTGTTATGTTCCAGTGCAGGCTGCTTATCGTCTTGCGGCACCGAAATTTCTATAATGCAGTTTTTATATCCACATAATATAATTCACCACTCACAAAATAAGAAGTTTCATCACATGAAGGTATGCATGCAAAGATTGCAATACTACAACCATAGCAATGCCAAAGACTTCCACTCTCAGAGATATTTCATTATGTGCATGTATGTGACAGTAGAAATTTACAAACTGCTAATGATAACATTACTTACTATTTACATTGTAAGAGAACTGATTAAAATTAAGATGAACAAATAAAGCACTCAGTTATAATGTGTCACTGCTGTGATATTACGTAAATATTGTGGTATACATTGGAACAGTAGTAAATAATAAATGCGAGATGTACATAAATAAATATTAGAACTTTTAATAAATTATGGCATACACTGAAAGTACAGTAAAAGAGCTGTGATGGATGTGCACATGTAAATATTACAACAGAGGACATTTCAGTATTTTTTGGTGTTACATTAAATTCAAAAGTGGGTGAATGAAAGTTTGAGGAAAGGCTGCACTGTGTGTTCAGTTGTTACATTTGTAGTAACGAGTTTCATTTATTTATAAGAAGTGCTTTGTGAAACTTAAAGGCAATGAAAATTATGGTTAAGTAAAATTGCTCTATAATTATTGTATTACGGGCTGTAATTAATAAATTAGTTTTGATTTTGAATTGTTCTTTTCAGTCTTTTAGACATTTTATAGCATTTTGCATTAATCGACCTCGCATGCGTCCGTTGATTGTCGTCGCTTATAAGTTTCAGTTATCGTTATGTAAATTTTAATGAAATATAGTCATGGACTGGCGACAGTATTATTTCACTGAAGAACTACTGTTTTCCTAGATTTAAAGTTTCGAATTACTAACATTTTCTTTGACTAATCAAAATCAAAAAATAAAATTTTATTTTCTTTAGATAATTATTAGTGCAACTTCGTTGAAATTATAACATTCAATAACACACTTGTCTATATTCTGTCAGTACAAATTATTCGGAATTGATGCCTTTTGTGAAAACTGCACAACATTAGGTAGACGTGTCCATAATAATCGGAGAGTTTGGATGGGATACAATCTGTCCGTAATACTGAGCTGCCATTGATATATTGACGACTAACTTCGCCCGAAGTCTACCCGATGGAACACATCTGGTAAGCTATCTTATGCGAGTTTCACGCCCATAACCCACAATCCCGTAATTTAAGTCAACTATGTAACATGTTCGCGGGCATCGGTTTCTACGTAACTCGGTAAACCAACCAAGGGCATGTTGCATCCATACCACCAAGAATCGCAGTCATACTGCATTCCACAGATGGATCAACATGCTGTCACAATACAGGGCCATTGTAAATCATTAATTCGCTTCCAGAGCTCTATATTTTCCAAAGTGTGAGATACACAAACATGACTCATGCATGAATAGAACCATAAAGTCAGCAAGTCCGCATTTTACGCTCTACAAATGTTCTGTCAGTGTGTCTCTAGTCACACGACACACGTTCTAGCGGTAGTCATTCCATACTTTAAATAACAACATCCGTCAGTGGTGACGAAATTAGCGTTAATGTGTTCTCTGAGCTGCTCCAGTGTTTTTGGCAATGGTGGTGGTACGTACACCTAAAGGTAAGATGTACAAGGCCTTAGGAGAGGCAGCTGGGGGGGGGGGGGAGGGGGAGGGGAAGGGGTCAAGGGTTCAGTGCCACATCATGTTTACCAATAAGTCCGCCGATAAAGTTCGTAGTTATTGTAGCGATGACATTTATGCTCCAGTAAAATGGTGCTCTGACCTATGGAACGTGAAGTTCTGGGAACCAGCAGTCTGTTGTCGAGAAAATCACAGCTGCAGCATATCAAGATAAGGGGTAAACGTCACAGTCTACTCACAGAAGAGAAACTTCCCGAACAGCTTCGTCGGTGACAATGCACAGGAGACCTTCGGCGGATGTGGTTAATGCACTACAACTGTATGCGGATTTTCAGCGTCCCACACTCTCACATGGTGACAATGGAGACGATTAACAGTTCTTGATAAACGGAAGGTTGATTCATCGCAACTCGTACATTCCAAATCACAAGAACTCTTTCCTTACTTTGTCGCACTGCAGTCGTAACGCTAATAGGTGGGTACAAGGCAGATTCAGTGAGTTTATGGTTCTATTCAAGCATCAATCATATTTGTACAAATAAGGCAAGTATAACTTAGAAAACAAATCAATCTTTGATAGTAGCCCTGTATTTGGCTCACCGTTGTATCAGAAGGGTAGGTTGTGGACGCAGACTCACCAACTGATATGTTACTATTTTCAGTCTGGCTGAACGAAACAGGTTTGTCTCGAAACATGTTACACTGTACATGTCCCTGATATCTCTACTATAAAGTAAAAAACGGAATGCCTTTAATCTATTACAAGACGGTCCGTCAAACGAAACTACCCGTCAAATATACCTGAACAAACTTCGAAGTTTTGAAGGTGGAATTCAGGTCTACCCTGTAGGTAGTAGGCTTCCAGAACACCGGGATTACTGGCTTACGAAATTAAATAACGAACAAGTGGTTCTATTGTCTTAAAATATCCCCGCATGAAGCCTATAACCGGTGCACTTGAAAAAATTTCATGTCCAGCTTTATGGCTCAAATGGTTCAAATGGCTCTGAGCACTATGCGACTTAACTTCTGAGGTCATCAGTCGCCTAGAACGTTGAACTAATTAAACCTAACTAATCTTAGGACATCACACACATCCATGCCCGAGGCAGGATCCGAACCTGCGACCGTAGCGGTCGCTCGGTTCCAGACTGTAGCGCCTAGACCCGCACGGCTACTCCGGTCGGCCCAGCGTTATTAGGTGACAGTGACCATTTGCATTTTATATGTTGACTGCGTTATCTTAGCAACGTACACGCCTCACACATCACTAATATAGATTTTCAGTCACTCATAATATTTTTCTGGTGTCACGAACCTCCACCGTATCAGAGAACGAACGAGATAAGCATCGTAGCTAGGAGCACGCGACTCGGTCGTATTTACCACAGCTGCACAACAGCGTAAGCAACGCCTCATGGGACACACCCTTGCTCCTTCAATTCGGATACGAGCAGGATATTACATCTGAAGCACTTCTCCCAAAAGTACATAATTTTGTACTCCTCTTTTGCTTATATCACCACTAATGTGCTACAACAAACAAGATCGGTAATCCGTCATACGTAGTGCGGTGTTATTTACCTTTGCAATTACTTCCTCTGTGTCGCTCAGCATGTACCATCAGTGACCAAGTCATCCGCTTTTGTAGGCATGAATCCTTACACAACGCTATGAATTTTTTCTCTGCGACATACGCCACAATTAAATTGAGCGTAATAGGTACATATCGCTTAAAAGCTGTATGAGAAGTAGCGGTCGTGTTCTGCACTTGTAATACTACTCTCTTCTTGGCAACAAATTTTTATTATTTTTTTTATCCCTGTGCGTTTCGGTATGACGAAGTTTTCGAAAGAACAAAATCATACTGATACAAAGTAACGCGTCAGAGTTAATCACATAAAGCATAAGTTCAAACTTATACCTTTAGATCGTCGTCTGTTGTATTAGAGTTGAGCCCAACAACTAAACGTTTAGAAACAACGGATGGAAACAAGTAGTAAACTAGGATTTGCTTACTGGTAAGTAACGTGTAATTTCTACGTTAATCAAAGGTGTTAACAGATTGTTCCTACAATGTTTACTCATATTATAAAACTCTATTTACTTTACTGGAGTAGTGGTGAACCGTATAGAGAGATACTGTGTCCAAAGTGGTAGTCTGTGGTTGATAACAGTAGTGAAGGACGTGGAAGATGAATGGCGCCAAGAACCAAGCTGGTATGAACGCTACAGACAATTGCAGTGGGTGTATCGGCATGCGGGCTGGAATGCAACTGGACAATACTATGTTCGTGTTTCGTGAGCCTGAGAGGAACCGACAGAATGCAATGTTCTGGAGGAAGAGCATGAGAGACATAGTTGGAAGGGAATTAGCTGCTCTGTGAGAATAAATTGAGCTTCATTACGACAGTACACATGAACAGCAATAAATCATCACAAAATATTCAAAGATCAAGCTGCTGAAATGCCACCATCGTTTCTAAAGAGACGACTAACTGAGAATGTTAGGGCAAGAGAAAGATAATCTACGCTTGAACTAATTTCAGAAAATGAATGTTTTACTAGAAATTGTTTTTGTCAAAAAACTTTGTTACTCTACATTACTTCAAAATATTGTCGAATTCATCAGGTCTTCTATACATTGTAGGAAATTAAAAATATTAGTAAGAGGAACGTTTATTATTTTATTCTAGTCTCATCCAAACGAACTTTATTACTTGCCCTAGAAATCGTTGTTACACATAGAGAATTAAAATAACAACCACTGAAGAATTAGAAAGCAATTGTAAAATGAAATTAGCATCCTTGCATTAAATTTATTTACCATGTTGTGTATTCTGAGGTATTTCTGCTCCTAACTTTTCATAAGAGAAATGTAAACGTTGAATTGAGTATTGTGAATGACGTCAGGTCATATTGTTTCAATATGTTAACGCCGCATCATTCAAGAAACAATAGCGATATCTCAACCGTCAGTCTACAGACACAAAACGATACACCCATCAGTGTTTATACGTTCTCAACGAAACCTTCTGAATGATTAACATTTTTCCTCTCTACGAGCTTTAACGTAGTACTGTTGTATAGTAGAGCAGTCATTTCATTATTCACTTTGACTGCTGCAGCTCCACTAACTAGAAAAAAAAATCACTTTCATTGTATTTAAGTTTTAATGTTTCTGGCTGAATTATCTTACAATTATTGAAGGTTTAATTTCCCAATTTCACGACGCAGGTTGTTTTGGAAGTGCGTGGATCACGAAAACTTATCACAGTTCTGCTGTTTTAATACGTCTTCTGCGTCTCATTGTCATTTCACACTCTACAAAAATATCTGATGTTGGATGAGAAGGTGTGTCCCAGTGGATTGCTCAGTATCATAATACACAACCAAGCAAACCAGTGGCTCCTCTTGGTGGAAACTTGTCTTACATTTTGTACCTCCACTGCACGAATCGTTAAATGGTCGGAGCGTGGAGGAAGTGTTAGGGTGCAGGACCGTAATCACATTAAACTTTTTCTTTAAAATTAGTTGTTACACAAAAATTCAAACTTCATTAATAAAACAAAAAAAAATTTAACTTTGAGAGAATGAATAATACATGCTCAGTACTTCTTATTACAATTTCTGACGACATCCTTCTACTAGAAATGACAGTTTTGAAGTCAGATGGTGATCCACATGAAACAAAGCTGCAATGACAAATTTTACACACATTCTGTAGTTCACTAAAAGAGGTGTCAAAAAGCAAATGAGTTTCAGAGTTTTTAGATAACAACTTTGAAATGACGGATCAACCTGATACACAAGTTACACCCAATGTATAGCAAGGTATCTTTGCCTAAGAAACTTTGACCTAATCTAATTATATTATTTGCACCTGATCAAGCTAATACGAACTTGCAGTTATGATACAAATTATTAATCCTTATAAGTGGCGCTGTGCCAAATTTCAGTGAAGTGATCAGATTTAAAAAACACAACCGTAATTATTTTTCTTCCAATATTGAAAAACTCTTAAAATTTAAACAGTTCAAAAATCAAAAATGACATCTAGGAACCAAATAGCAAATTTCTGTAAACAGCACTCCCTACAGAACGCAGAAGTTTAGTAGCGAACTACCTGTATCACTTGACTTACTAACAACAGCATTACACATTAAAAACCAAGTTACTTAACTTAAGATACTGGCTCTAAATAATAACACATAGGTACAAGCCTGTGTAAAATGGCTGTTCCGTGCGTTTTCAAATCATCAGTAATTA
Source organism: Schistocerca gregaria (assembly GCF_023897955.1). Lineage (NCBI taxonomy): Eukaryota > Metazoa > Arthropoda > Insecta > Orthoptera > Acrididae > Schistocerca > Schistocerca gregaria. Next base: position 668,723,091 of record NC_064922.1, read on the forward strand.
GTGTGGCCTTTACAAGGCATTAAAAATGGTTCAAATGGCTCTGAGCACAATGGGACTTAACATCTGAGAACTTAGAACTACTTAAACCTAACTAACCTAAGGACATCACACACATCCATGCTCGAGGCAGGATTCGAACCTGAAACCGTAACAGTCGCGTGGTTCCGGACTGAAGGAAGGCATTAAAAGAGCGATGCAATTGGTTAGAAAATTTATTACCAAATGTAACCCAAATACATAAAAATAAGGAAAGGCACTTAAACTCAAAACGAAGACCTAGTTAGTAGTATCTGTTACACACAATTACTACTAATTCTAAACTCAACAAAACTTGATCAAGTTGAGGTCAGGACAATGTTCAAAATCTCGTAGGGGAGCAAACCCATTACTCGGATAACGAAGGTACAGAAACTGTATAACAGGCGAAATAATTCTTAGCTGTTTCTGGAGAAACCCAGAAGAAGAGAGTGACTGCACAATATCTTAGCCCTTAAGACCAACAAGAGCTAAAATGGTGGCCACCGGCAACCAGAGTGAAGAAGAACTGACAATACTATGGTAATAATCTGCCAGAATGTTCCAAACACATTGTGGGCTCCACAAGACATCTCACCACTGAATTCCAGAGCACCACGCAGCACCTTGAGTTGTTCTTCAGGATGCTGACAGAGCCCTTCGAGACACACGTACCTCTAGCAATCGCAAAGCGGCCGGCGCAATTTATCATGTGACAGCCATATTGAACACACCACAATCGACTGCTCCTGCTCCTGTCATCTTATTCCGAGTAACTCGATGCGTATCACAGGAAGTCGCCACAGAACCCAGGATTTGCTATCCAAGTTTTAATAACGTCGTCCTTACGTTCTTGTCGAATGTGAAGGTTGACATACAGCAGAAGAGTGTGGCAACAGCGCAGAAGCATCGTCAGTTCCTATAAAATACTTGCGATTTTGATGGCTAGTTCCGTCATCATGTCAGGAGTAAAACTACCTAGTGCCGGGGCTTTCTTTTTCTTTCTTTCTTCCTTTATTTTTTTTCGTGGTTTCAATACAGCGTTACTGGTGGACCACGGTCTGTCTAGGTGGATGGTAAAACTGCTCTATTCCATTGCGATGTCATTTCTTGAATTTCACGTTAAAGACAATAGGTAACATTACTACTAAATACATCAGGTTTACGATGGTCGACACACATCGAGTGGTCAATTCAACACTGACGCTTCACTAGTGGCCATAACAGGGCTATTGCTAGCCATGGTCGGAATCTGATTCCTCAAGGATGATAAGAGGAACCAGGTGGTGGTGCCAGTGCTGAGGAGTTGTGGTGCCAGTTGTCTGTAAGCAAGATTTGTGTCGCATAGGGCCTCCACTTTTTCGTAGAGACACCCTGCCTTCTCTCGCATTGACGCCTTCAGAGTTGCCATGTCCGTTTCCTCCCAGAGGTTAACCACCCTCGTGATGGGAGGGGCATAAGCAACTTATTCTGCTGGCGCTGGAGGGTCTACATCCGGGAGTCACTAACTGTAGCCCAGTCAGTAGAGCCATAGGTGATGGTGAGGGAATGGTGTACAACTATCTGGCACACCCGGAGCTTGGTTTAGAGGTTCAGTTCCCTGCTGTTGAACAGTAGGTACAACACCTTTATCAGAATGTGTCCTTTTTGGGTGACATATTCTAAACGTCATTGGAAGAGCAGTTTTTTATCCTTCCACAAACGTTAATGTTTGGTATCAGGAGACTATGGGACCTGGACGCATGCAAGAGTGAGGAGGAGGATGGGACACCTAGTTTTGGCAGCATTGGGGGCACAGCAATGGGGGGTAATGTTGTTTGAACCACGGCGGGTCACCGTGACGTCCGCCTGTCTCTGGAGACGAACAATTAGCTGGCCCGTGCGGCATATCATAGGCATTTTCGATAGGTGGCTGTGTAGGAGGACTAGCTTATTATTAACTATAATGTTAAAGAGGATGGGAGGCAACAGAGTACCTCGAGGTGTGCCCATCGACATAAAACGTTAGCTGGAATGGTGACCTTCCTGAGCAACCAAGAAGGCCCTGTTGTGGACGAACTTATCCACGATCGTGACATAAATGTAGGGGATGGTCGTCTGAATCAGCATCTTGTACATAAGATTGAATTGCCAAGTCCTGTCATAAAGGTTTCGCATATCCAAGAAAACCGCTGACGTCGACATGGTCGAGTTATGGCCCTTGCTAACACGTTCTGTGATCCTAAGGACTGAGTTCAGCCAACAGGTAGGAAGTGAATCCGAAATGTTGTGGATTGATTGCCACAGCCGCCGCCAGAGGCTGGGAAATACGATGGCGGATTAAAGATTCTAGAACCTTTGTCATGGTATTTCAAAGGCTGAAGGGTCTGTTTTAGAAGGGACCGCATGATTCTTTGAGTGTTTGGGGATGGCGACAACAGTTCAGGATTATGGAAAATAAGACCAGTGACTTACGTGGGAGCCTGCGGAAGTGCACGGCTTAAGATGCCATCCAAACCTGGAGCCGACTGCCCACGCTCCTGGAGGAGAATCCGTTGGAATTCAACCAGGGATGTAAGGTGAGGGGCAGTCAGAGGCGGTCTTCGTCTGAAATCGGCAACGGTCACCAGATTATCGCGTTCATCTTGGAGTTCATCAGGCTTGAGGTTCTGAATGAGCAATTGGTTCTGGGCCTCAAACGCGTCGGCCAGAATTTATATCACAAGGAGGGCATCTTAAGTTAAGCCATTCACTGTGTGGACAGGATGGTTGATCTTCACTGCGGAGCACCTCAGGGATTGGACAAAAGCCCATTCTGATTTTTGTACGAGGAGGGAGGCGCAAATCTGGTCCTCGTATTGGTCCGTTTTCCAATGGGCTAGTCTTGGTAGAATTCACATTGGAGATGCTTCATGCGATGTTTATCCCATGGATCACAAAACTGCTTCCACCGCCTGCGTCAGCGGTTCTTCTGGATTTTGAGTTCATGCAATAGGGGACGCAAATCATCTAGAGGAGTTAAGGCCCTTGGGAAAATGGAAGTAGAGGCCTTCATCACCTTTTAGGTTTTCGTTGCTAGGTAGTCAATAGCACGAACCAAATTGGCAGGCGTTGTCAGATCGAGATGTTGCCAAGTGGAGTTATTGAAGACCCAGGAAAATTTGTCTCAGTCCATGATGGGCAAGGTAGAACGGACGTCTAAAGACAGAGCGGCGTCGGTAAGTGCTAGAGCACGGATTTGTGCTCAGGGGCCAGTTCATGTAGTGATTCAACGAAAACTGTGTAATGTTTCTGGCTTTGCAACCATCATATACGGCTTCAAGAAGCCCTTTTAGAGCAGTTGAGAAGGAAACTGTGGTAAGATGACGTAATGTGGTGTGAGGTACAGGTGACAGCTAGTTTGTCTGGTACGGGAATCGTGAGAAACACCGCCGAAATTGTGGTTCTTCTCTGCTCTTGGCCACTGCGACCGGAAGTTGCGTGCCAAAATGGTAATTTTCTATCAGTAATACTTGAAAAATTAGACAGCATATTTACTATAATTTCAAATTAAAGCATCTCTCAATATCGTGCTATGATTCCACTAATTCAAAAATATTTATATCCTGCAGAATAATAAACAATTGCAAACCGAAAAGCCAGACGTAGTTCTTCGGTGATCTTCGGATCGCGCCTAACGTGGATGGCGGTCGAAGTGGTTCATCTTTAAGATCATAGCTCTTTTTTCCCTCATCTCGTGGTCGTGCGGTAGCGTTCTCGCTTACCACGCCCGGGTTCCCGGGTTCGATTCCCGGCGGGGTCAGAGATTTTCTCAGCCTCGTGATGGCTGGGTGTTGTGTGATGTCCTTAGGTTAGTTAGGTTTAAGTAGTTCTAAGTTCTAGGGAACTGATGACCATAGATGTTAAGTCCCACAGTGCTCAGAGCCATCATAGCTCTTTAGGCAGCCTCGGAGAACGGACACGGTGTCTGCCGCGGTATCAGTTAAGACTTAATCTGAAATGTCTAGTTGAGAACTGTGTGATTGTAATCCAGAAATATGCTTAATTATTTTGTTGAAGTATGATAAGTATTTGTGACTCTAAGGTGGAATGAAATTGTGCAGTTTCTCGTGTTTTGCCAATAAAAAGCGAGTGGTATCCCGTATAAACAAATTGATTGGTAACTTAATCATTTGTAAACCAACGGTTCCTTGCTAAGAATTTCTTACAGCCTCAAGATGACGGATTCACTGCCTATGTGCTGTTTTCTGAATAGGGGATATCAATTATAGATGAGTGCAGGTAGGAGAACATTTGTTAGAACTTTCGCATTTCATTCAGGGTGGTGGAAGCAAATAGGCACCTCGCGTGTACTGCAGTCTTAGTACAAATGAGATCAGTGACACGTCATCTGTGGTAACACACAGGACGTATGAAGGAGAGAAAAATATTTTTGAGGAAAGGGTTTGATCATACGCAAGTATATATCACTCCTGTCTCTCTCAATCTCTGTTTATCAACTTGTCGTAATTACACTGGAATTTTCTAGAAAACTGCCACATCCAGAAAGTCCGGCTACCAGTCGGAACTGAATGGTATATGGGTGCGAGAGTGGGCCATAGAGTGACAGCGCCAGAGGATCTTCCTGGTCAAGAAGGAGTCTGCCCTTTGGGTTTATCAACACGAGAATGCCAAGTCGGATGCCTGGCATTGAGATCTGCCCCAACAGTCTATTTGTCAAATGATGTCAAGGTACAGAGGTCTGCTTCCAGTCGTAGGTTAGGCGGGTAGAAAAGTGACTGCCGTAGCCTCTATAAGTTTGAGTAGTTGGAAAATCTCGTGATTATGGTCGAGTGTCTTGTGCAGAAACACTGCAATCGCATACCATACTTAAGGGAAACATTGCCGGTGGGTTTCAGGTGGGTTTCTGAGACAAGTTACATGTCCACTTCGTGGTTGTAGGGGAAAGTGTTCAGTTCAGTCTTCAAATCTTTAAGGCCATTAGCATTATCAATAGAGAAATCTACAGGGTGTTTCAAAAATGACCGGAATATTTGAAACGGCAATACAAACTAAACGAGCAGCGATAGAAATACACCGTTTGTTGCAATATGCTTGGGACAACAGTACATTTTCAGGCAGAGCAACTTTCGAAATTACAGTACTTACAATTGTCAACAACAGATGGCGCTGCGGTCTGGGAAACTCTATAGTACGATATTTTCCACATATCCACCATGCGTAGCAATAATATGGCGTAGTCTCTGAATGAAATTACCCGAAAACTTTGACAACGTGTCTGGCGGAATGGCTTCACATGCAGATGACATGTACTGCTTCAGCTGTTCAATTGTTTCTGGATTCTGGCGGTTCACCTGGTCTTTCAAGTGTCCCCAAAGAAAGAAGTCACAGGGGTTCATGTCTGGCGAATAGGGAGGCCAATCCACGCCGCCTCCTGTATGTTTCGGATATCCCAAAGCAATCACACGATCATCGAAATATTCATTCAGGAAATTGAAGACGTCGGCCGTGCGATGTGGCTTGGCACCATCTTGCATAAACCACGAGGTGTTCGCAGTGTCGTCTAAGGCACTTTGTATCGCCAAAAATTCACGAAGAATGTCCAGATAGCGTGATGCAGTAATCGTTTCGGATCTGAAAAATGGGCCAATGATTCCTTTGGAAGAAATGGCGGCCCAGACTAGTAATTTTTGAGGATGTAGGGACGATGGGACTGCAAAATGGGGCTTTTCGGTTCCCCATATGCGCCAGTTCTGTTTATTGACGAAGCCGTCCAGGTAAAAATAAGCTTCATCAGTAAACCAAATGCTGCCCACATGCATATCATCGTCATCAATGCTGTGCACTATATCATTAGCGAATGTCTCTCGTGCAGCAATGGAAGCAGCGCTGAGGGGTTGCCGTGTTTGAATTTTGTATGGATAGAGGTATAAACTCTGGCACATGAGACGATACGTGGACGTTGGCGTCATTTGGACCGCAACTGCAACACCGTGAACGGAAACCCTAGGCCGGTGTTGGATCACCTGCTGCACTAGCTGCGCGTTGCTCTCTGTGGTTGCCGTATGCGGTCGCCCTAAATTTCCAGCACGTTCATCCGCCACGTTCCCAGTCCGTTGAAATTTTTCAAACAGATCCTTTATTGTATCGCTTTTCGGTCCTTTGGTTACATTAAACCTTCATTGAAAACTTCGTCTTGTTGCAACAACACTGTGTTCTAGGCGGTGGAATTCCAACACCAGAAAAATCCTCTGTTCTAGGGAATAAACCATGTTGTCCACAGCACACTTGCACGTTGTGAACAGCACGCGCTTACAGCAGAAAGACGACGTACAGAATGGCGCACCCACAGACTGCGTTGTCTTCTATATCTTTCACATCACTTGCAGCGCCATCTGTTGTTGAAAATTGTAACTACTGTAATTTCGAAAGTTTGTCCGGCTGAAAATGTACTGTTGTCCTAAGAATATTGCAACAAACAGTGTATTTCTAACGCTTCTCGTTTAGTTTTTATTGCCGTTTCAAATATACCGGTCATTTTTGAAACGCCCTGTAGATCCCGAATGAGCTGATGGTTGTGTGGTGGACGATTCGCCATTACAACATCTGGCTGAGCCCTCAACAAGGGTGATGACCTTAACGATTTTTTGAGCTGTTTCCCGAATGGCAGCCCTGAGTTGGAGCCACGTGAACAGAAAGATGACGTGGAGGATCTCTCGCATGTCATGCCAGAAAGAAGCATCTGTTTCCATTACTGGAGGAATGTCCCGGGTGGTCTGCTTGACCCTGTAATGGGCAGGGGTGTGTGTGGAGGCTGGTACAAGAGATGCTGCAGTGGAGAGACGTGGCACTTCAGCAGGCGGGCGGGAGGAGGCTGCAGACAGTCTTTCAATTTGGTATGCGTCACAGAAGACGGATGAACATAAGGAGACTGAGCTGCGGCAGCGAATGTGGTCGTAAGGGAAGGAGCCGTAGGTGCTTCCATATCACACATGCGTCAGGCGCCTGAGCATCGGTGGTGTGATGGTCGTCGGGTTTACCCTTAAAACGAGGAAATGGGTGCAGTACTGTGATGGTATGGGTGGACGATTTCCTTCTTGGAAGGACTTCATTTCATGTATATAGCAGAGCCCTTAGGGAAGCCTTATGGTGGGGATCGTGAGCAGTGCCCAAACAGTGGGCATAAGTTGGCTTTTCTGAGGCCAGGATGTTGCACACCTCTGACGGATGAGAGCCAGCACTCTTGACACACCGAAAAGGCAGTGAGCAGTAATTTCCAGCTTGTAGCAAACGTTGACACCTATCACAAATGGAGGGGTCGTTGCGGAATTCATATGATTCAATACGCACCTTGCTGCACAGCATATATCTGATTTGATAAATGCGTTCGACGTCCCCTCTCCTAATAAGGGAGACCACATGGGTGGGCATAGGGACTAATTTCCGGGTCTCAGGGTCCCTCTTATTGTATTGGTGGACGAAAGGATCCAAGAGCTTGAGGTGGAGTAATTCATACCGGACGTCTGTTACTGTAACTTGGCAAGGAATGTCTTTGATAACGATTTTTAGTTCTTCTGTCGCCAGAAGCCTGGTGAATGTAATAGTCCATAGCCCTGATTTCACAGAATTGAGGACTAGGAGATAATCATCCATAGTGTCAAGTAGATATTTGACGTGGGTTTTCTGGTAAAATGATCACAATTGGGCTTCAATAATGCGTCGCAGTTCAGTGTTCAGTTTAATGTAGTTCCTGAGGATGTAAACAGCTATAGTATTAATAGACCAGCATTGTATAAAGGGCTGTAAGAAGTGGGCATGTGTGATAAAGTGAGAAGGTTGATCGAGCTAACAATGAAGGATACAAAAGCCAAAGTAAAACTTAATAACAGAATGACCAGGCAGTTTGACTTTCAGGATGAAGTGAAACAAGGTGATGACCTCTCTGCAGTCCTGTTTAACTTAGCATTGCACAGTATCATATAAAAATAGATAAAAGAGAAAAATAGTGATGAAGTCCAGCCACATATGTGCATATGCAGATGATACTGACATCGTTACAAGGGATGTAACATCGCAAAAATAAATATATGGAGTAATGGAAGCAAAAGGAACGAGAATTGGACTTACTATAAATGAAAGCAAGATAAAATATATGGTTATGACCAGTTGTGAAGCCAGAAAAACACCACGGGGTCTGACGTTCTCTCATAAATGCTTCAAGGCTGTTAGATACTTCCATTATTTAGGTGTTCGCCTAGCCAATGATAATATTATGAGACAATGCATTAAGGAAAGGATTCAAGCAGGAAACAAAGCCCGTTAAACGAACCTAAAGATGCTCAAGAAATCCATAACTGTAAGAGTAACTAAATTGAGGATATATTATTCCCTTGTGCGATCTGTTGCAACATATGGATCAGAAACGTGGAGAATGACAGAAGCAGACAGTATCAGCCTAAGGGAATGTAAAATTAAATCTTAGGAAAATCTACAGGCCTGTGAGAGAGGTTCAAATGATTCAAATGGCTCTGAGCACTATGGGACTTAACTTCTGTGGTCATCAGTCCCCTATAACTTAGAACTACTTAAACCTACCTAACCTAAGGACATAACACAAATCCATGCCCGAGGCAGGATTCGAACCTTCAACCGTAGGTGTCACGCGGTTCCAGACTGTAGCGCCTAGAACCTCTCGGCCACTCTAGCCGGCCTGTGAGAGAGGCAGAAGTTTGGAGAGTGAGATACAACCATGAATACAAGAGCTTAGACAAAGGAAAGATAAAGTGAAATTAATCAAATCTCAAGGATATGTTGGTTAGGATATGTGGAGAGGACGACGGAAGACAGGATGCCCAAACGAATAATGAATGCGAGATTGTATTCAGAAGGAAGTGAAGATCAAGATCTAGATGGACAATGTGCTGGTTGACCTTGCCCTGATGAGGATCCATGGATGGAATAAAAAAGATGAGAACAGAGAGATATGGAGGATGATTGATGAGGAGGCCAAGGCCCACCAAGGGCTGTAGTGCCGAAGAAGAAGAGGAACAAGATAGGAGGGCTCATCACCTATTTTGGTAATGGTGGCCGTGGGTACTGGGAAGTGGGGTCGAGAGAGGGACCCAAATACTGGTCCATGGCACCAACAGGTGCTGCTGTTGCTCCAGGTGTTGAGGCATCTGAATCCGAATCACGGCGATGGGCGCGAGTATAAGACCGTTTAGATCGTCGAGGTGGAGCGACCGACAGGGTCGGCTTCCTCAGAAGGCCTGGTGGGACGACGAGATGATGTAGACGAAACAGCACCCTAGCGGGCGTTCTCATGGCGGTCGGTTGTATTACTACCACTGGGCGACATGGCATGACAGTCTCTAGGTGAGAGTTCTATCACCAGCCGGCTATGGGAATCGTCGGAGAATGAAGAGGGGCTGGGTACCGGGTTCAAGTAAATTGGTATTGATTATCGGTGACTTGTGGCTGGGAGCAAGATACTCTCGGTCCATAGCCAGTTGGGTGGTGTCAGTATCTGCATAGCCGGCAGCTTAATGGGACGGCCGTCGAGCGGTCAGTGTCACATTGCGGCGTGAAGGGGCGGCGGGAAACTCGCCTAGCCGCGTTTTCCTGTCCTTGACCCTTTTCACGCTTTGTCTCGACCCTCCTGATGAAATCAGGTCGTTGGCAGGTAAAATACCGTAATGCATGTCGCCTAAATATACACGATACGAAACAAAAACGCTGCCTTAGAAGGCGAAAGACAAATCAACGGTGACTCAGACACTACGACTAAACACTCCTGGCCGGAACGAACAACGCGCATGTACTCGAAGGTACATGCCGGGGCTGCACTATTTCCTACGTATATCTCAAAGATTACGGCCGCTGGAACCAATCAGAGAGGGCCGAAACGACCCGTGCGCGGGAGGTGAGTCCTGTAGTTCATGGCAGCTCTGACGCGTCGCGATACCGATTGACGTCAGGTGGCGCTAGGGTCCGGCGGCACGTTTGAAACTGCCGCTCCCGTCCCTGTATAAGCGTTAAGCATCTGGCGTTGCTTCCTTTCGGCACCCAAAGCCCGTCCCCATCCCTAATCAGTGTGTATACCTGATCTCTGTTGAATTTATTGCTGTTAATTGTAGCCTCAGCCACCTCTTTTGTAATGGAGTCCCAGTACGTTGATGCATGAACCAAGACTCATTTCCAAAACTGTACTTTGTGTCCGTTGTCGAGGTAACGCTTAGCTATGGTCGACTTGTCGAGCTCCCTTTGCTTAATAAGTCTCTTATAATCACGGACGTACATAAGGAGGGGTTCATGGGGTAAGGACCCACCGTCCATAGTTTACACATAAAACGATAATATTAGAAGAATACCCGCTTTTGAAACCCCGTGTGACAAAATAGTCGTGCACTGCGCTTGGTTGACGTAGTGACAAGCCATGGAGGAATGAGGCTGCAAAGAATAGCTGTGCCCGGCGGCGGGATGTCTACCCCCACTCTCACTATGTGTGCAACGGAAGTGAGATCAATCTTGCCAACCGTAGCGGAATTCCGTTAAGCGTATTGGAGTTTTTTGGCCTTCGTGGCGTAGCGGCGAAATTCTGAAATTGTGAAAAATGTAGCGGAATTCAGTTTTCTTTGGCGAAATGTAAAACCCCTGTAAATTTTCACTGCCAAGTACAAAGCATGTAATATATGCACGGGAATGCAGATACCGATCAGTCTTACGTCACGATGACAGACATTAAAACTAAAAGAGTTATTAAGCTACTCGCAGATACGTTAAGTGGCTTGTTGAAAGTATGACTAGACATCGAAAACAAGGATTGTTATTGATCGTTACTATATTTCGTACACAATTACGGAGGAACATTTCCGTAAGTTTGAAAAACGTATCAGTTATTATCTGGGAACTGAAGATGATTAAAATATTGCTGCATCAACAAATTCATACATTTCACTGTGATTTTAATAAACATTGAAACGTTTCACACACACAACTCTAAAAAAAATCTTGTAAATTAATTCCTTGAGCCTTAACCAGTTCAGATTCCATAAAAAGAGGGAAGTTACCTATCGCATCAAACAACAATTACTATATTAACAGCAACTATTTGAATGAAGACCGATATTCAGGTCCATCACTGGACACTTCGTCCTAGCTGTTGCTGATCGATAATTGCCCCAGCTGGAAAGATATGTATTATATTTGTTTATAGCTTAAATTATTTATTTAGCTTGTATATCGTCAGGAATTATGTAATGGTAAATTACATTTGAAACTGTGCTGGAATTAGGATGTGCTCATAGCGGAATTAACTTAATTTTGGCTGGCAACACTGAACGGAACCAATCCAGTGTGTGCTGTCACTTCCCCTTGGGCAGTCACAATTAGAGCGACGAAGATTCGGGCGTCGTGTGTTAAGCCAGCTTAAACTATGCATGCGTGTGTTTAGTTGTTAAAAGAATCGTGAAAGAAAAAAAGAAAGAGGGAGAGAGAGAGAGAGAGAGAGAGAGAGAGAGAGAGACAACTATGAAACGGACCAGAGAGAAATTACTTCTTTTTTTTTTAAGAGACACATAGTTCTGATGCACTTGTTTCGAAAGAGGCATGTCACCACGTGATGCGGAATCCCAGCATGAAAAGCGAGACCATCCAGGAAAACTGAGGATGAAGCAAAGAAGGGTGAGTCTCCTATTTACCATTATAAAAAGGGTTACAAGGTTTTGAGCGGAAGTGTTGTAAAAAATAAAGAAGAACCTTCTAGTTTAAAATTTAATTACAAGTGAACAAATGGGCCTGTCGCAAAATACGTTATACCAAATTTTTGTAGTTTAATTCTGCGTTAGGCTATCATATGAGAGATTTTGGTTATAGTGTTTAATAACCATTTTCTCTGTATATTTATAGTAACAATTGCATGGATTATGGGCGTTTTCCCTAGGAACTACTGACATTACTAACTGGAGGAAAGCTTAGGACAGCTTTAATCATTACACTGATACAAACTGTCATAAATTTGCAGTCGAGCAGGCAGCAAATGTTATAAAGGTCATGGAGGGAAAAGCTATTGATCTTACGGAGTCCATCAATGTGGAAAATAGTAAAATTGCTGAAGACAACAGAAGAAGACTGAAAGCTATTGGAGAAACAATTCTTCTCTGTGGAAAACAGGATATTACCTTAAGAGGATGCCGTGATTCTGGAGAAGTTGGAATAAACGAACCTGCACATAATGATGGTAATTTTAGAGCACTACTTCGTTTTTGTGCTCTATCCGGTGATGAAGCACTTAAGAATCACTTACTTACGCAAAACATCCTCAGTAGAGCCTTGTATACCTCTTCAGGAATTCAGAATGAAGTTATTGAACTGTGTAGTAATGCTATTCAGGCACAAGTGCTGAAAAGGGTCAAGAAGGCCAATTTTTTTTTTTTTTTTTTTTTTTTTTGCTGTACTGGCTAACGAAACAAAAGACATATCACGCCAAGAACAACTAGCGTTATGTTTGCGATATGCAGGCTGCTCATCTGGAAAATCGATTATCAGGGATATGTTTCAGCATTGGCAGACACGATCATAACACATCTCTTATCTTATAACTTGGATGTGGGCAAATTGTAGGGCAAGGCTTTGATGGCGCTGAAGTAATGAGCGGCCGGCTACGAGGCGTGAGAGCAATAATTGCAGAATAGTATCCGAGAGCGCAATTTGTACACTGTGTGGCACATGTTCTTAATTTAGATCTTGCGCATTCGTGCGAAATACCTATGACACAGAACTGTATTGGAACAATAAAAAGTATAGTAAACTTTTTTCGACAATCTCCAATTCGGGACAATCCTTTTGCAGAAAATTTAAGGTCAAACTGACTCATCTCATTCAACACTGATCTCCCTTTGTGAGACGCGGTGGACCGAAAAGCATGTGTCTGTTGAGAGATTTGCAGAAATGCTTCCTGTAGTACAAGCAAAATTTGAGGCCCTTCAAGACGCTGTTGGTAGGGATGTCGCCGCTGAAGCATACCAACCGCAGACTGCCAAGGAAAATAGCCAATTTATCATGTCGCTTGTTATATTACGAGAAGTTTTTTTCATATACAGCGAACCTGAGTAAAGCAATGCATAAGGTCAATGTTGACCTGATGAACACTTGCAGTTACGCGAAAACAGTTAAAACTACTCTAGAGAATATTCTAAATGAAAGTGAGTTTATCCGGCCCTCGGTGGCCGAGCAGTTCTAGGCGCTTCAGTCCGGAACTGGGCGACTCCTACGGTGGCAGGTTCGAATCTTGCCTTGGACATGGATGTGTGTGATGTACTTAGGTTAGTTAGGTTAAGTATTTCTAAGTTCTAGGGGACTGATAACCTCATATGTTAAGTCCCATAGTTCTCGGAGATATCTGAACCATCCGAAAGCGAGTTCTCAGTCATTTTCGAGCATGTAAGGCAGATGAGCTGAAGTGACATAACTTTTCCAAGAACGACTGGAAGGCAAACCCAGCGCAGCAATGTACCAGGAGAAACTGCTGAAATATATTATCGTAGAAAGGTATTTCACCCTTTTATTGAATATGTGATCACAGAACTTGATGCTCGTTTTAAACTACATGAAGAAACGATCGAGGGAATTCAGATGCCTCTGCCTGAGAAAACCAATAATGACTCCAGGACAAAAGAAAATCTTTAGCAGAAAGCGCAAATATTTCTTTGTGAGAATGTAGGCACAAAAATTCTCAATGAATACGAGATATGGCACAATCTCTGGAAATCTGTAGAGGAAATACATGTCACTGCAATAGAAGTTATTGATTAGTATGATGAACTGTTTTTCCCTTCGATAAAAAAGCTTCTCATCTTATTAGCCACACTCCCAGTGTCAACGGCGACCACTGAAAAATGTTTCTGGGCTATGAAGAGGCTAAAAACTTACATAAATATTAAAATGGGAATCGAAAGACTTACTGGTCTTGCTCTAATGAGTGTTCATCGCGGCGGTGCAACTAAATTGTGAAGAAATTATTAGTAAGTTAGCAGCAAGACGTAAAGGGCTAAGTATAATACTTTAAATTAAAGTAATTAATGTTTATTTTTAAATTAACTTACGACCTGAAGTTACAGCAAAATGCCAAAGTGCACAATTTAAATACAAAGACTAATAATATTATTGCTTAATATGATTGATTAATAATGATATTCAAAAATATATAATTACCTCCAATGTTAGCTTACAATTAATTGCTTTTTCATAAATAAATACCTGAATAGCTATAATACATATATTTCATTTAGTGTTTCTCTACAGTTTTACCCGCATGTAATATGGGTGCTATTTGTGGGTTTTTTAATTTCTATTAGAGTGACTCTATTGGCATTAACAGCAAAACCTTTTATGTGGCGGGCGAAGACAGGTTTACCTTCCTAAATGATAGTGCTGGGCCCCCCATGAAAAGCTATAGGTACGTTCCTGCTTGTACTAGATACAACGCTCTGCAACTGTGTGAACTGTCTGGCGTATATACCGTAGATCCTGCCGCACTCGCAAGGGATACCGTACATACGGGGCACACGAAGTGCTTTGTTGTCGTTAACAAGACTCAACGTATCTCGGTTTGAAAACCGAGAAGACTTTTTTCAGTCATGCCACCGTGAAACACTCTATGGACACAATACAGAAGGAATCAAAGTGCAACGAAATGTTCACTGATAGAGAAAGACCGACAAAACATTTTCAAACGTTTACGGACAATTCAGTATCAATTATGGAAGGTCTATATTTCATTTAGCTCAGAAAAACTGCCACTTGATGTAGAGATTCATATTTAGGTACGGAAAACTGGATATTAAACTCAGGAGAGCGGCGTGCTAACCACATTCTCACCGACACAAATATTCTGTGGTCCACAGGATTGCATAGCAGGCTATCGTGTCCCGTCGACCTGAACATGTTCAGGTTTAGGGTGCTTTGAGAAAACACTACTTGATTCTAGACTATGTGTGCGAAATTCACCGAGCATCTGAACATTTCTGATTAGGTATTATGAGCGTACATATTTAAATTTCTAATGATGCTCTGTCAAACAAGGTGAATAAAGTGACGAAAAGTGGCCTCACTCTACTATATTTTTCACAGTATGGAAAACAGGACGTCTCACACATTTTAACACCTTCGACCAACAAGTCAATAGACAACTGCATCCATGGTAACTGATTACCCAATGTGACAATGAAATATGTCGCGGAAAAGAAACTATGTGCATGTTAGGTAGTTCAGCGCCCTGATGACAATGGTGAAAATCATCGTTAGCTATCACCTAAATTTTCTTCTGGGAACGAAATCTAATCTACGCTCGGCTGCATTACACATATTGTCGTGGCGCTTATCAAATTCTTATTTTTGTAACATTTTTGCCTAGTGGTAGGAGTAGAGAGAATAGGGCGAGATAGCCACTAGGAGTAGGCAATGCAGATGCATGATTCAAACGACTATCGGCTGTTGGCTGCCGCAATATGAGACCACACACTACCGCTTCTTGATATGTGTAGCACACAATTAACTGTCTCGTTATGCGATCACACAGTACAAACCCTTGACTGGTGTACATATGATAACAGGAAGAATATGGTTTGTACGTGTTCTTGTGTTTCTTATATTCAGTGATGTCTATTTTACGCTTCTGAAGAAGGGTAGATTACTCTGGTAACTGAGGCGGATTTTTGACACATTAATTTATCACAGTTGCTGACAGGGTTGCAACATGTTACAAATTCTTAGATTTCTACCTGCCGAACATGTTAAAAATTCTAGGAAGTGTGTTAATTCATCAAATCTTTTCTGTTGCGTGTGTGTCGAGTTTACAATTAAGTTTCAAAGAGATCCGTTTCAGCGATTGTCGAAAAGGCTTACGAGTTGTATTTTGAATGAAAGGTGGGCACCACAGAACTTTTGATCATGTTGCTCCTGCTACTTGAAAGGCTGGTTTAATGAAACTCACCTGTGTATTCCATTTGGCGTACCACAGTTATGGAGGGCACTTAGAGAACACTTTACAGACTCCTACGTTTGTTTCACATAAGTAAAATGGGTATCAGGTAAATCAAAACACAATTTCTCATCCAAGCTGCAATTCACCAGATCTACATTCTGATTCTCTCCCATCTCCAAAACCACCAGCGGAACGGACACTAAAAGATCAAAAGATGGTAGTGACAAACCAACAGATCAAGAAGGTGTTTAGTATATGCCATCTGCAGCATGGCTACAACCACAACAATTGCCGCAAGCAGAACTGAAGAATCTTGTAAGACATCCAAATATTTCAAAGAGGGATGCAGTATTACTTGGATTTCATCTTCCAGGTAAAGAGCTGTTACAATCAAACATTATTATTACATTCTTTAAACGACAGATTGGTCTTTCCACTTTTTCCCAAAGGACAGAGTTTGGCATATTGTAATGACACAAACGGGTTACTTACAAAATATAGGATACTTCACGAATCTAACAGAATCGAACCTATTTATAGATTACTGAAAGAGTAGTCTCCAAGCTGTTCTTTTACGTGAGAGAAACGAGAAACTTTCGATATCAGTGGCTCATTCTGTTCTACGAGAACGTGAGGTTATGTGCCACGGCCTCAGAGTTCTGGAACATCTTATGGAATGCAGGTTAGTTACACAAAATATTGCTGATTATTGTGTCTCTGGGATAATAGAACAAGGGAAGACCATTATGCCGTCAAAGAGTGGCCTTTGAGATAAATTTCCAATCCTGTTTGGAAAGCATGTGTCTCATGAGCCCTTGTTGACAAAGACAGTGTGCTGTTACCAGCGCTTTATCTGAAATGGGGCTTTATGAAGGGTTTTGTGAGAGCAAATAAGGGTTATCAATTTTTACTACCTAAATTTTCTGCTATTAGTACTGCAAAAATTGAAGGAGTTTTCATTGAGCGTCGGATCAGTGACTTGATGAAAGGTATTAAATTTAAGAGATGCTGACAAATACTGGGAAGCGAGCTTGGCTAGCTTTTAAAAATGTATGCTACAGTTTTATGGGAAACGCAATGTCTAAGAATTGCAGGGAATTCGCGGAACACATGCTGGACTGTTAAAAGCCTGTGTGATGCAACGTGTCTCTGAAATTACATTTCCTTCATTCTCATTTGACTGACAAACATGGAGAGCGATTTCAGCAAGATATCGGTGCAATGGAAAGACAGTATAAGAGAAGGTGGTCACTAAACCTTTGGGCGGATTACTGCTGGACAAGATGTTTCACCAACTACCCACAAACGGAAAGTTTTCAGAAAACGTTTCTGGCTTAAAGATACATTTCAACTTCAATCAGCTTTCTCGTGCTATTTTAATTTTATATTATGTTGCTTAGTATAAACAAATACTTCAATTACATGATCTTTATATTAATCAACTACAGACTCCTCCCGTATTGTTACTGAGTTGTTTCCAAGTTTCTCGAAAGTGGTGTATGTGGCGTATCTTTTGCAGAAAAATTGGGTACGTGACGGATCATTTGTGATACCATTTTCGCAGCCAGCGTATGTGATTCAATAAATAACCCATATAAGCTGACTTCTCAGTATCTGTCAGCGACTGTTCAAAGATAATATCTTTCATCAAGTCACGGATCTGAGGCCCAATGAAAATTCCTTCTTCAATTTTTTCGGTACTAATCGTAGGGAAATTAGATAGAAAAATAGAAAACCGTGGCTTTCGCAGCATTCTTCATCAATCACAATTTCAGATGGAGTGTTGGTAACATCAGGCTGTCTTTGTTGACAAGTCATTCATGAGACCCATTTTTTCAATAGTATTGAAAATTTGTCTCAAAGGCCTCTACATAATGGTCTTTCCTTGCTCTACTATCCCAGTGACGCCAGAAAGAGCAATATTTTTTGTAACCAGTCTTCATTTTCTGAATAAGTCCCAGAAATATGGATCACCAGAGACAGCCTCATGTTCTCGTAAGTTTCCTTTAAATGAACTGGTACCGAAATTTTCTGGTTTCCGTTGTGCAAGAGAAAAGCTTTGAGAGTATTCGTTAAGGAATCTACATATATGCGCTTTTCTTCTGGACTGTGATTCACCAAAATTTGGTAGGCAGCCGATTATTACAGCCACACTTGCAATCTAATTTAATCGATTAAAGATTTCGGCCGATATGGACGACCTTCAGACATATGAAAAATGAAACAAACATGGCAGATTTGTAGAAAAAGCCAAATTATGTTTTTGTACTATTACATAGTACAATTGTCTTTAGGACATTTATAAATATAACACTTTTCAACTTAATTAAGTGTAACTCGTTAACATCGTCACCGAAGATGTATATCTCAACTATGATATACCCCAGCAACTACCACCGCACCGCACTTTTCACCGCCTCTTTCACTTATTTTAACAACTTTTGACTACGAACGTTGGGAACATCTTGGTGCGCCTACGTGACGCTGTTTTCGCCGGAGAATGCTGTTTTAGCGCAATTGTGACAAAGAAATCATCAGTTGCAGCTGCCTTGTGGTTCATTTTACTTGCATTCGTTATTGATATTAATGGATGACAGTGCACGAACGCATCGAACAGAACAGGTGAAGGACACTTGCAACGAGGGAATACTCGTCAACAAGGAAAGGCCCGCCAGTCACACCGAGTTAAATCACATCCAGTGGGTGTAGGAGGCGTTGGGAAGACGTATTGCTGCGTGTCCAAGTGCACCAACGGCATCCAGAATTTGCCAATCTCGCTGATGTAGAATGGAGCGACCTCCCACAAGAACTGCTTTCTAACGCTGTGATCACCGGGAGCAGGTTGCAGTTCACGCATTGGCCGTCAGTGGTGAACACGCCACCTCCCGCCTTTTCTAGTGCCAGACGGATAGTTATTATTCGCAATGAAACTAGTATAATTGTTGTCTTTCAATAAAATCGTCATTTGTGTTCGTTCGTCGCATTTCCTATTTATATCAGGTAGCGTCTGTATCATACTGTGACAGCTCTTTGTATTTATGGTCCAAATCTCATCGAACTATGTTACATGGCAGTAACAGAGACTGAAAGTCGTAGTAAGGACGTGTGACCACTGTAACCAGAATGATGTAAATAACTGGTTGGTCATAAAATATTAGTCAGGACGTTTCCAGACCCATTTACTATTGGTTAAACGTTTCTTGTTCTCTCCATTTTCAGATGACCGTTCAGTACAGAATGAAAATACAATTCTGACAAGAACGTCAATTAACGTCGAAAAACATACAAAGTCCATTTTATGACCTGCCTGTCTGTCTGCCTCTCTCCTGCATGCAGACACGCACATGCACACACATTCACAATACACTGAAACGTTCCCCTTCCCCCTCCACATACATAAATCCAGTACACCAAGGACTGTATCTGGCATGGGTTCGATAAATTGTTAATTCTTTTCGTGAAGTATGCAGCACCAGACATGTATACATAGGTCAAGGAATTCCCCCTCAGTTTAAGGGGCCAGTTATTTATGGGTTTGTTTTCATCGGTATCAGGTCAGGTGATGTATGTTGCGAAGACAGTGACGTATCATATCCTTAAAACAACTATAGCATGATTATGGCCTTGCAACGTAAACAGTTGTACAATCAACAGCAAAAAAAGTGGGTCACGCCTGATTTCCAACATGTATTCTGCACCTGAATGCATGCAACAAACGTAGCATATCTGTGTTGCACATCGTCGCTACCCTCCACAGTACAGTCGTAACTTACACAAAGGGTACCGCTAGAGACTACTAGAGAACACCCGTCTTTATGACAGTCTGTCCAGATGTAAAGTAACACCATGATAGTATAGAAGACATAAGACGATCCTTAACGTTTGTAAACTAAACTTAATTACAATAAGTGATATTTCAAACAATGCACAATTAAATATGTGAGAGTGTATATGATTTTATAAAGTTCAAGGGCAATTGGAAACATGTTCTTTGCTCTCTAAAAGGTTTACCCAACACATGCTGGAGGTCGTTCAACATTCAACAGGGCGTGGTTTCGCATCAAATTTATGTAATACTAAGCAGTTAAAAAAAAGCGTGAATAACGGTGGCAAGCACTCTACGGAAATCCCAACATTAACAGCGAATCACAAGTAATATCATTGTTGACATTACTCATCAACAGTTACTTGTAAACAAAGTTGTACTTTAAATGACATGACCAACGTCTTCATTCTGGATCCGGATGCAAATCCAAAGCGTAAAGCCATTGTTAACCAAGCAAAGCTTTGTGCCTTATAGAGACTAGATCACTAGGCAGAAAGGGACGTCAAATATTGACGTTTGCACCAGTATCAGTTATCAATTCTCAACTTAAACGTAAATGATAATCACATGACAATTACTTTCTTGGTAATTAATCTCGAAAGACGTTGTATATTGTTGCACTGTAAACCAGCAAAGGACGCAAATGTTTAAAATTGAAATGCCATCATGTAGTGCTGGTGACAAGGATGCGAACCGAGCACCTAATTGGGTTGTTGAATAAGTACGTAAAATCAGAATGGAGGAATCACAGTTTGTCAGCAGTTGGAACCTTAAATGACGACTGAAGTTGTATTGCCTGACCGGGATTCTAACCCGGCGCCCACAGCTGTTGTTGCCTAACCAGGAACAGATGAGAAATGTCCAGTGTTGGTCCACCATTAGAGAAATTAACTAGAAGTAAGTCGAAGAAAACGTCTATGCTGACTGAGAGTCGAACGCCGCACACATGGTTATCAAGACACGTTAATAAACAAGTTCTTATTCAGTAGTAGCTAGGAGTAGTATGTTTAGTTGCAAACCTTAAGGCTTTTCTCATCCCTAGTAACGTGTTGCCTAATATCGGCGATATCATGGTGTTAATTTACAAGTGGATTGACTGCCGAAAGAGCAATGTTCTCTAGTAGTCGTGTATCATTGAGATGTAAATGAAGTGCCTCAGCAGCAAGTAATGTCCGTCGTGCTGCACGTATTGTTTCAGAGACTGAGTACATGTTATAAGTGCACAAACGTGTATTATATACTACGTATACACTATTATTTGGAGACGCTGCCGCCAACCCGTTTACTTTTACGTTCTGCTTAGTTGTCATGGTTGAATACACGTTTTCTGAAGACTGCGTCTAATGCAGAGCGCTTACAAGAAAGAATAGTTTCCTGCGTCATGCTATTGCTAGGTAGGTGAAATATTTTGTGGCACCTATGTTTAAAGTGAATGTATTTTTTAACGTATTGTTTGTCAAATATTTGAATGAATCGTCAACTGTAGGTGTGTCTGCACATGTTGTAGCATAATAGCTGTAGCTGCGTTAGTTTGTACTACAGACTTGGGTAGGTTAGGGGTAAATTTTTATCCTTCAAGGGGTGATCGTGGCCTTGCGAGCGCGGCTCGCGAGCTACGAGCCAGCCAGGCTGGCCGAGGCGAGACGGAAGTGGGCGAGCTGGCGGTGGCGTTGGTGGGCCAACAGCCCGGGACGAGCCATCACGGCTGCGCCGCATGCCTCTGCCTCTGCCGCTCCGTTTGACGTAAATATGTTTACCTCCTCTCCTGGCATCAGCATAAAACCGGCAAGCAGAAATGCAAATCTGGCTGTCTGCCATAATGGATCACTGGGAGAGATCTATTCGAGATGGAGTCGTCGCTCTCATTTAAGAAGGAAGATTTTCCATCAGAGAAGCTGGCAGACGGTATCGCGTACCACATACCACTGCAACGAGACTGTGGAGGATCTGCCCTGAAAGAGGCACCACCAACAGGTATCCTGGCTCAGGCAGGAAGAGAGTGAGCTCACAGCAGGAAGACAGAGCAGAGAAAACCCTTTTCTGAACGCGAAGCAGTTGGGGCGGGAGACCAACTTCCCCGGCTCCAGTGACACGATTCGCCGAACGCTGAGGGACGCTGGACTGCATGCACAATGACACGCCGTGAAACAAGAGCTCAGCAAAGATAAAGTTTTATACCGGCTATCATTTGCGGATCTCTATCTGAGGGCTTCATGGGACAACGTCATTTTCACTCATGAGAAGGTTTTTCTGTGGTGTCACCGCCACACACCACACTTGCTAGCTGGTAGCCTTTAAATAGGTCGCGGTCCCTTAGTATACGTCGGACACGCGTGTCGCCACTATGAATGATTGCAAAGCGAGCGCCGCCACACGGCAGGTCTAGAGAGACTTCCTAGCACTCGCCCAGTTGTACAGCCGACTTTGCTAGCGATGGTTGTCTACATATGCTTTCATTTGCAGAGACGACAGTTTAGCATAGCTTTCAGCTACGTCATTTGCTACGACCTAGCAAGGCGACATATTCAGTTACTATAATTACTATCTTCAAGAATGTATTCTGAACAGATAATATTGTGAATAATGTACCGTTAAGAGCGACGTTCATCATTAATGGATTAAAGTTAAGTATCAAAATAATTACGTCTGTTTTCTGAAATTTCATTCCTTGTCATGTTCCAGACCTAACGTCAGTATAGTTCTTCCCTCCTCGCGCCAGCCTGCGTGAGCTAAAACGCGTGCCTTTCGGCCTCCATTCGTAACACGGTGTTGGCTCTTCCGCTAACACAAAATTTTCCACCAGTAACGACGGTCCACGAGTCGTTTACAGGCTGCAAGGGACTCGCCATCGACGCGAATATGTAACCACAACGAGAAGAAGTGGCCGGCTATTTGTTACCTGTTGGGGTTGGATTTCTGCGAGAGGGGCGGGAATTCTTCACAGGATAGAAGGAACTCTGGACAGCGTGCAGTATGCCCACTTATTGGAAAATGTCATGCTTACGTCAGTGCGAATGCTGTACGCAAAAGGGGACGTCAGATTGCAAGAGGACCATTCTCCCATTCACAAGTCTGCATTTGTTCAGCAGCAGCTCTCCACGATTGGCGTCAACGTCATAGACTGGCCGCCACGGGCGGCTCATTTGGGCCCCATGGAAAACATGTGGGCTGAGGTAGCCAGAACATTAACAGAGAACTGGCCACGAAACCAACCAACGACTGCGGACACTCTTTGGGACTGCGTCGTGGAAGCCTGAGAGCAAGTTACTTCTTCAGGCTGTTACGTCCGACGGCATATGCCAAGACGCATGATAGAAGTACAAAATAATGAAGGATTCTGGATAAAATATGAGAGTCCTTAAAATGTTATGTCTTCTTTTTCGTCATTTTTCCTGTTTGGGAACTAGTGGAAGATTGCGTGGCAACAGAAAAGATACAATATGGATTAGCTTTCCTTTGAGTTGCCTTTTTAATTCAAGTGGGTTTCTTTTGAATATACAGTTTGTTAAATATTCCATTTTGATTTCTTTTATACCCTGTCTAGATACTTACAAACTAATCAGCGTAGAAGGACTCTGTCACAGTAGTTTTTGTTATTTCAAATACATCTCTGTCTTCCCATCCATCCACAAATACACCTTCCGTCCTCCACACAATACGCAAACGATTTCTTATTTCGTTTACTCGTTGTTAATATCTCCTCTATTCTCTCTCTCACTCTCTCTCTCTCTCTCTCTGACACTATCGCCGCAAGTGCCTTCTATTCCATTCCCCCAAAAACTTTATAAAGAAATCTAGTGGTTTCCATTGACTCCACATTTCATCTTGTAATTGCCGCTGTCTTTACTCTATATCATTCCTGTGAACACCTATGAAACTGTATTCTTTGATCTCCCCTTCCCTGTAACCCATTCGTCGTTCTGGTAACAGTTCTTCCTTATCTCTCGGTCCTAAGATAAAACGAACTGTGGCACACATCTAAGTAAGCAATACTTTGCAAGCATTTCAATCCCATATTTTGCACTTCGGCACTTCTGTCCATTCCCAGATACCGCCCTACTTCCTCTTAGCCGTCCCGTGACATCTGCATCTACATCTAAATGAATACTCTGCAATTTATAATAATGTACTTGGCAGGGGGTTCTGTGGTCTGGTGGATTAATCTTGTATTGCTGTGTGAAACGTGAGGGTTCACATCTCACGTCAGGCGTAGATTTTTATTACACACAAGTAACTCTCCTTCACCCCTAGTAACGCCAAGTGCAGAAAGCCAGTAAGCTCCGTAGTTCAATATCAGTAGTAAAGATAACATCTCTTCGCTGCCGGCTGGGGCAGACCGGCATTCGTTCGGAGCTGTGACAGATGGAGACACCACGGAAGGCAGGGACTCTGTCACCAGCAAACCGATGTAAACTAGAAAACGTGTTTCATGTAATGAGCTAATGACCATGTAAGCTCACAATGCTCCAGAATGAGATTTTCACTCTGCAGCGGAGTGTGCGCTGATAAGAAACTTTTCTGGCAGGTTAAAACTGTTCTATTTCACTGTGTTCCCCAAGATTGCAAACTCTTCTAGGCCTCCTCGATAGACACCTATCTGGTTTCGAATCTTGGTCAGCACAAGATATTCATTATTTCATTTCATGCCCTAGCATGTGCACTCCGAACAAGTAGTGAAAAATAGTTGCATTTTCAACTGTGAGGGGGACCGAGACTCAAACTCGGGACCTTTGCCTTTCGCGGGCAAGTGCTCTACCAACTGAGTTACCCAAGCACAACTCACGCCTCGTCCTCACAGCTTTATTTCTGCCAGTACCTATTCTCCTATCTTCCAAACTCTACAGAAGCTTTCCTGCGAACCTTGCAGAACTAGCACTCCTGAAAGAAAGGATATTTCGGAGATATGGCTTAGACGCAGCCTGGGTGATGTTTCCATGCTGCAGCGGCTCTTACTTTATTTGAAACTGTGACGTTGAAAACTGCGGTGCTGGACTGGGATTCGAATTCTGTTTCACTGTGTTCCCCAAGATTGCAAACTCTTCTAGACCTCCTCGAAAGGCACCTATCTGGTTTAGAATCCTGATCAGCACAAGATATTCATTATTTCATATCAAGCCCTAGCATGTGCACTCCGAACTACTGGTGAAAAATAGTTGCATTTTCAAGGTCTGTTCGTGCGTTGTCAGCTGTAACGTGTTCGTTTCAACTCACAGCCACATGATGAGCTTTTTAAGATCAAAGATTTCCTTACATCTTTTTTAAGTTCAAACATTCCTCTACATCCTACTGACCAAAACGGATTTGGGTCTGACGTTGTGTTCGTTGTGATCACCAACGACGGTATGTTGTGGATTCAATTTCTAGCCGGCAGTACAAACATGCCACTCCTAGCTATTATTGGAAAAGAATTTGATAGTTAAAGTGTCTCATGACCACGTTTGTGGGGTTTGAATTACATTCAGCACAGAACTTTTGGTCGTCTGATGTCTAGCTAAACATCGCACATCTCGCTCCTGGTGAACCAACAATAGCTATTTATCGTCTGTTCCTGGCTAGATGACGACAGCGCTAGATGCCGGGCTCGAATCCCAGTCAGGCAAAAACAGTTCTATCGTCACTTGTGGTACCAACATCTCGCTATTGGTGAAAACATTTTGTTATTTGACTTCTGATTTTACTTACTTTGTTAACAATCCGATTAGGCAACCATGCCGCACGCCTTACATGATGGTATTTCAATTTTAAACATGAGCACACCTTGTTCCTTATTAATGACACCATATTAAACGTCGTTGGGGGTAGTTTCCGGGAAGGTAACTGTTATTACAGGATTCCCAGTTCAGTAGAAACATTTTCGTCATTTATTTTCAGGATTTGAATTGATAACTGATACTGGTGCAAACGTCTATACTTCACGTCCCTTTATGCCAAGTGATCGCGTCTCCATAAGGTACAAACAAAGCTTATCTTGGTTTTGAATGCCTATAGGTGATGGGTTTTAATCCAGGTCCAGAACAACGATGTTGGTCATGTCATTTAAAGTTTAAATTTGTGTACATGTAGCTGTTAATGTGTTACGACATAAATGTTGTTACTGGTGATTCGATGTTAATGTTGAGATTTCTGTAGAGTGCTTGTTGCTGTTAATCGCGTTTTTTTACTGGTTCGTCCAATATCCAGTTTCCAGTGCCACTCGCCGTTGAGCGACGTTCAGCACGTGGATGGAAAACCATTTTGAGAGCGAAATACTTTTTTCCAATTGCTGTACAGTGTTTTAAGTCTATATATTGCTTCAAGAATTTAATTTTGACTAAGGATTACTGTGCGATATATGTAAAATAACCTGTTTTCTCAGAACTTTTGGAATGTCACTTGTTGAAATTAAGGTTAGTTTATGAGTGTTATGGGGTGTCTCATCGCTAAGAACGTGTTTTCTAATATGTTTTGTATGATGATATTAGTTGACGCTTAGACTGACTGCCGTAAAGACCTTTGGTCTCTAGTAGTCTCTTGTGGTACTCATTGTGAGTAGTCAAATGACTGTACCCCACAGAGTTTTGATGTTTAGAGGACCTGCAACACGGCAACGTTATGTTGGTTGTATTCGGCAGTGACCTACGTTTTTTGCTGTCCAGTGTACATACGACTATAACAGCTTCCTAATTTGAGACTGGTCTGTGATTTCTTTAATGCGTAATTGATTTATACACTATGACCAAGATGCAGGCTAAAGCAGTGATTAAAATTTGTACCAGAGCCGAAAATCGAAACCAGGTATCCTGCATGCTAGGCAAGGTGTGCTATCCATTGTGCCACACTGGCATTCCAGCTGCCACATGTGCACTGACAACGTAGTGCGACTTCATATGTCTGAGAAACATCAACTGTATAAGATTAATATGTCACCTACTCCTGACATAGAGGCAGAATCAATCCCGTATCACTACTTCTGAGTTGGTACTGCAATATAGGAGGGCCTTGGCAATACCAATGCGAGTTCAGAAAAGGAACACCAATGATCTGACGTGTGAATTAGAATTTGTGTAGAGGAGGCAGACGTACTAGGGTAGTATGTGAGGATGTGCTCGCAGCAGCGCCAGTGTGAAAAAAAACAGATAGCACGTCTGCTTTGAAAGCAGAGCTACTGGGTTCGAATTCAGGTCCTGATACAAATTTTAATCATTGTTTCAGCCTACTTCATTATAGTATGTTTAAACCAATTATGCATTAAGGGAATTACAAACATTTTCAAAGCCGTACATATAATTCCGCCACAAGACCACAGCGGTTTTACGAACTGCTTTGATGTATTCTCCGCAAACTTCGCCTTGCAACGGCACTTTCGTGTTGTCGTTAATACGGTAGCCGAACGTTTAGGTTATACCACTGTAAATACGGAAGATCCGCGATTCGGAATGTCAGAATTGTGTAGTAAGTAGCACCAGGAAAACTACCACAAAATCACGCAGCACTAACACTCCAAACCATCGACTCTCACAGTGTGATTTTAACCGTGTTCAACCTTATGGTTAAGTATCGAACTATTTTTCTCCGGAACATACAGGTTGGGAGAAAAGCAGTGAGAATATTTACTTCTGGAAACCTTTTATCAGACAGAGCCTGTTATACCAATAAACTGGTTCGCTTAATAAAACGGCCGCCAGTACAAATCGGGCACAGTGTGTGCACAAAAAGATGAAGTCAATTTTCGACACTAACTAAACGACTACTTTCACTTACTACAGTCACTTGGTAGTAAGTACTATTAATCCCACTTTCTGTTACTTATGGAATTTATCACTATACTTCAGTAATTATTTAAAGAAGACACACATACATTTTAACAAGGACACAAAAAAATACTAAACTTATAGCTATCACTCATATGACCAAAACTATTATTTAACACGATTAAATTTCATTTATTTAGGCCTGTTATTTGTTAATGTTTTACTAACAAATATTTGTCTGCCTTTCTTTGACATGGAGAAGCAACACGAACAATTACTGTTAAGATTGTTGCAGTTAAACAATTATGTTACTTTACTTTCAGAAATACTATTGAAAACTTATCCTCCTGGCCACGAAAAGTGATGGCCCTTAAAATGATACGTGCAAACTTTAGTATTTAATAATGATTTTCAGAATTTACTACCAAAACAGTACTCTTGCCATTATTTTACTTTTATTCGAACTTCAATAAACATCAGGATACTCGGAATAGATTCGTTTAGGTAAGGACCCTACTTAGGTAAATTACATGGGAAAATCAGGGTTAGCCACAAAGGGACATTTAACACTTATATTCCACTGATTGAAGATGGATGGTTCTTACTGTGATACACTCCTAAATGAAGTACTTTGCCTGTTACTGATGTCGAAAGTGGCGTGAGGCGGTGATGCGTAGTAACAATGCGCAGGGACGGCTCTTCCTCTTGGTGGCGACGATAAAACTGCAAATTCCTGAGCTATTAATTTATTGCCATACAGCGCCTATCATGTAGAACACGTCCGAGGCCAAAACCCAGTCTTGCAGGTAAATTCGAGGCCTCTAGTGCTTGACCAACGTAATGCGTTTCACCACTTGTACTGCTGCTACCGACTGTATATGCCACTTGCGCGCCTAATATCACTCGCGCGCCCCATCACATTTTCCATTCCACCACGGAACGGAGTTCCGTTCTACCTATGATCCCTACACCTTTTCAATTTACACTTCTACTTGGAAACACCCTAAGTGTGAACGATCAACAATTGGATGACAGCATATACATGCAAAATTGTCCTAATTAATTACACTTATACTTGAAATATTACAGAATTATTTACAAAATATGTTTTAATACATTTATTCCACCTACATCAAAGAGGTTATTTTAAATAGATGAACTACACTTAACAAAAGCTTACTCTCGTTATAGTATTTTCCTAATTTTTCAAAATTATTATGGAACAAAAAAATGTTTAAAATATACAGATTAATGGCAGTATTATATTTACAACAGCATTAGAGCCTGACCTAAACACCATGGAACACAAACGCACAAATTACCGACCCGTAAATTGCAGGGTGTCTCCCGAGCCGTCCCTACACATCTGGTTTTATATACCTCCGGAAAACGACCAAGAACATATCGTATCCACGGTAGAGTGAGTCGTTGGTGGGTAGCGTTCTTGTGTATGTGTGTGGGGGTGGTGGGGGGGGGGGGGGGGTGAGAGAGAGAGAATGCTATTTTACGTGCTCCTGCTACAGTACTTGTTGCGCTTATCCAGAGACACGGCGACAGGTTGTAGATGGACGCGGAACCGCCCCTTTGACACGGGCGGCACGTCGAGCCACTCCGGCACCGTGTGCCGCGGTGCGGCGGTGTGCGGCGAGCGGGCACCCAGCTGTGGTGTGCTGTGCTGTGCTTGTGGCCGCAATTATTAGCAGAGTCAACAGAAAGGCAGCCGCCGCGCGGTCGATCGGCGGAAGTCACGCCCAGATGTTGGTGCCGCTGTGGTCGATGCGCCTCACCGCGAAGCCAGCAGCCCGTTACACTGACAGCAATCGGGACCAGGCGCTTATGTCCATGTAGATTTCCTCCTCGCATGGGAATACCTACCTGCATGACCTCAAGCAGCTTCAGAGCAGCGTTTCATTTGTCCTCCTGAGGCTTGTTGGACGAGGAGGTTCAAGAAGACAGAGTTAGTGACATGAATGCCGGCCGCTATGGCCGAGCGATTCTAGGCGCTAACGCCACAAAGCTCTCGACTGCTACGGTCACAGGTTCGAATCCTGCCACGGGCATGGATATGTTTGGTTAGGTTTAGGTAATTCTCAGTTCTAGGGGACTGATGACCTCAGATGTTAAGTCCCATAGTGTTCAGAGCCATTTGAACCATTTTTTGTGACATGACGTTCTTCTTTAAACGGAAACATTTTATAAGGTAAGGAAGTCCCTTAAGCGCAGTATATTGAGTATTATTAAAGAACTACATCTACATCTATATGATTACTTTGCAATTCACATTTAAGTGCTTGGCAGAGGGTTCATCGACCCACAATCATACTATCTCTCTACCATTCCACTCCCGAACAACGAGCGGGAAAAACGAACACCTAAACCTTTCTGTACAAGCTCTGATTTCTCTTATTTTATTTTAATAATCACTCTTATCTATGTAGGATGCGCTCAACAAAATATTTTCGCATTCGGAAGAGAAAGTTGGTGACTGAAATTTCGTAAATGGATCCCTCCGCGATGAAAAACGTCTTTGCTTTAATGACTTCCATTCCAACTCACGTATCATAGAGGGTGTTTCAAAAATGACCGGTATATTTGAAACGGCAATACAAACTAAACGAGCAGCGATAGAAATACACCGTTTGTTGCAATATGCTTGGGACAACAGTACATTTTCATGCAGACAAACTTTCGAAATTACAGTAGTTACAATTGTCAACAACAGATGCCGTCTGGGAAACTGTATAGTACGATATTTTCCACATATCCACCATGCGTAGCAATAATATGGCGTAGTCTCTGAAAGAAGTTACCCGAAACCTTTGACAACGTGTCTGGCGGAATGGCTTCACATGCAGATGAGATGTACTGCTTCAGCTGTTCAATTGTTTCTGGATTCTGGCGGCACACCTGGTCTTTCAAGCGTCCCCACAGAAAAAAGTCACAGGGGTTCATGTCTGGCGAATAGGGAGGCCAATCCACGCCGCCTCCTGTATGTTTCGGATAGCCCAAAGCAATCACATGATCATCGAAATATTCATTCAGGAAATTAAAGACGTCGGCCGTGCGATGTGGCAGGGCACCATCTTGCATAAACCATGAGGTATTCGCAGTGTCGTCTAAGGCAGTTTGTACCGCCACAAATTCACGAACAATGTCCAGATAGCGTGATGCAGTAATACACTCCTGGAAATGAAAAAGAGAACACATTGACACCGGTTTGTGAGACCCACCATACTTGCTCCGGACACTGCGAGAGGGCTGTACAAGCAATCATCACACGCACGGCACAGCGGACACACCAGGAACCGCGGTGTTGGCCGTCGAATGGCGCTAGCTGCGCAGCATTTGTGCACCGCCGACGTCAGTGTCAGCCAGTTTGCCGTGGCATACGGAGCTCCATCGCAGTCTTTAACACTGGTAGCATGCCGCGACAGCGTGGACGTGAACCGTATGTGCAGTTGACGGACTTTGAGCGAGGGCGTATAGTGGGCATGTGGGAGGCCGGGTGGACGTACCACCGAATTGCTCAACACGTGGGGCGTGAGGTCTCCATAGTACATCGATGTTGCCGCCAGTGGTCGGCGGAAGGTGCACGTGCCCGTCGACCTGGCACCGGACCGCAGCGAAGCATCGATGCACGCCAAGACCGTAGGATCCTAAGCAGTGCCGTAGGGGACCGCACCGCCACTTCCCAGCAAATTAGGGACACTGTTGCTCCTGGGGTATCGGCGAGGACCATTCGCAATCGTCTCCATGAAGCTGGGCTACGGTCTCGCACACCGTTAGGCAGTCTTCCGCTCACGCCCCAACATCGTGCAGCCCGCCTCCAGTGGTGTCGCGACAGGCGTGAATGGAGGGACGAATGGAGACGTGTCGTCTTCAGCGATGAGAGTCGCTTCTGCCTTGGTGCCAATGATGGTCGTATGCGTGTTTGGCGCCGTGCAGGTGAGCGCCACAATCAGGACTGCATACGACCGAGGCACACAGGGCCAACACCCGGTATCATGGTGTGGGGAGCGATCTCCTACACTGGCCGTACACCTCTGGTGATCGTCGAGGGGACACTGAATAGTGCACGGTACATCGAAACCGTCATCGAACCCATCGTTCTACCATTCCTAGACCGGCAAGGGAACTTGCTGTTCCAACAGGACAATGCACGTCCGCATGTATCCCGTGCCACCCAACGTGCTCTATAAGGTGTAAGTTAACTACCCTGGCCAGCAAGATCTTCGGATCTGTCCCCCATTGAGCATGTTTGGGACTGGATGAAGCGTCGTCTGACGCGGTCTGCACGTCCAGCACGAACGCTGGCCCAACTGAGGCGCCAGGTGTAAATGGCATGGCAAGCCGTTCCACAGGACTACATCCAGCATCTCTACGATCGTCTCCATGGGAGAATAGCAGCCTGCATTGCTGCGAAAGGTGGATATACACTGTACTAGTGCCGACATTGTGCATGCTCTGTTGCCCTTGCCTATGGGCCTGTGGTTGTGTCAGTGTGATCATGTGATGTATCTGACCCCAGGAATGTGTCAATAAAGTTTCCCCTTCCTGGGACAATGAATTCACGGTGTTCTTATTTCAATTTCCAGGAGTGTAGTTTCGGATCTGAAAAATGGGCCTATGATTCCTTTGGAAGAAATGGCGGCCCAGACCAGTACTTTATGAGGATGCAGGGACGATGGGACTGCAACATGGGGCTTTTCGGTTCCCCATATGCGCCAGTTCTGTTTATTGACGAAGCCGTCCAGGTAAAAATAAGCTTCGTCAGTAAACCAAATGCTGCCCACATGCATATCGCCGTCATCAATCCTGTGCACTATATCGTTAGCGAATGTATCTCGTGCAGCATTGGTAGCGGCGCTGAGGGGTTGCCGCGTTTGAATTTTGTATGGATAGAAGTGTAAACTCTGGCGCATGATACGATACGTGGACGCTGGCGTCATTTGGACCGCAGCTGCAACACGGCGAACCGAAACTCGATGTCGCTGTTGGATCACCTGCTGCACTAGCTTCGCGTTGCTCTCTGTGGTTGCCGTATGCGGTCGCCCTACCTTTTCAGCACGTTCATCCGTCACGATCCCAGTCCGTTGAAATTTTTCAAACAGATCCTTTATTGTATCGCTTTTCGGTCCTTTGGTTACATTAAACCTCCGTTGAAAACTTCGTCTTGCTGCAACAACACTGTGTTCTAGGCGGTGGAATTCCAACACCAGAAAAATCCTCTGTTCTAAGGAATAAACCATGTTTTCCACAGCACACTTGCACGTTGTGAACAGCACACACTTATAGCAGAAAGACGACGTACAGAATGGCGCACCCACAGACTGCGTTGTCTTCTATATCTTTCACATCACTTGCAGCGCCATCTGTTGTTGAAAATTGTAACTACTATAATTTCGAAAGTTTGTCCGCCTGAAAGCATATCGCAACAAACGATGTATTTCTATCGCTGCTCGTTTAGTTTTTATTGCCGTTTCAAATATACCGGTCATTTTTGAAATACCCTGTATCTGCCACACACTCCCCCCTATTACGTGATAATACTAAACGAGCTGCCATTTTTGTACCCTTTCGATGTCCTCCGTCAATCGCACCTGGTAAGGATCCCACACCGGGCAGCAATATTCTAACAGAGGACGAACGAGTGTAGTGTAAGCTGTCTCTTTAGTGGACTTGTAGCATCTTCTGAGTGTCCTCCCAATGAAATGCAACCTTTGGCTCGCCTTCCCCACAATATTATCTATGTGGTCTTTCTAACTGAAGTTGTTCGTAATTTTAACACCCAGGTACTTAGTTGAATTGACAGCCTTGAGAATTGTACTATTTAT
Source organism: Schistocerca gregaria (assembly GCF_023897955.1). NCBI lineage: Eukaryota > Metazoa > Arthropoda > Insecta > Orthoptera > Acrididae > Schistocerca > Schistocerca gregaria. Next base: position 668,756,457 of record NC_064922.1, read on the forward strand.
CGAGTAATCGAATTCCAACGCATTTTTTTTGGAACTCATGTGGATCACCTCACACTTTTCGTTATTTAGCGTCAACTGCCACCTGCCACACCATACAGCAATCTTTTCTAAATCGCTTTGCAACTGATACTGGTCTTTGGATGACCTTACTAGACGGTAAATTACAGCATCTCTGCGAACAACTGCTCAGACTGTCACGCAGGTCTTTTATATAGATCAAGAACAGCAGAAGTCCCAGGACGCTTCCCTGGGGAGCACCTGATATCACTTAAGTTTTAGTCGATGATTTGCCGTCTATTAGTATGAACTGCGACCTTCCTGACAGGAAATCACGAATGCAGTCGCACAACTGAGACGATACCCCATAGGCCCGCAGCTTGATTAGAAGTCTCTTGTGAGGAACGGTGTCAAAAGCTTTCCGGAAATCTAGAAATACGGAATCAACTTGAGATCCAATGTCGATAGCGGCCATTACTTTGTGCGAATAATGAGCTAACTGCGCTGCACAAGAACGATGTTTTCTGAATCCATGCTGATTATGTATCAATAGATCGTTTCGTTCGAGGTGACTCATAATGTTTGAATATAGTATATGCTCCAAACTGCAAACCGATGTCAATGATATAGGTCTGTAGTTCGATGGATTACTCCTACTACCCTTCTTAAACACTGGTGCGACCTGTGCAATTTTCCAATCTGTAGGTACAGATCTATCAGTGAGCGAGCGGTTGAATATGATTGCTAAGTAGGGAGCTACTGTATCAGCGCAATCTGAAAGGAACCTAATCGGTATACAATCTGGACCTGAAGACTTGCCCGTATCAAGCGATTTGAGTTGCTTCGCTACCCCTAAGTTATCTACTTCTAAGAATCTCATGCTAGCAGCTGCTCTGTTACAAATTCTGGAATATTCCATGCGTCTTCCCTGGTGAAGGAATTTCGGAAAACTGCGTTCAATAACTCCGCTTTAACGGCACAGTCGTCGGTAACAGTACCATTGGCACTGCGCAGCGAAGGTATTGACTGCGTCTTGCCTCTTATGTACTTTACATACGATCAAAATTTCATTGGATTTTCTACCAAATTTCGAGACTAGCTGTTAAATGTGGCGGCACTCGCGTGTAAGTAGCTTTATTATGATGAGGTGAGCAACTAAACTTCTGCACGCGCAAAAAGTGCAGCTGCCCGCACGTGTCTGCCTGTTCAGCTAAGTATAGACCGTGATGTGCGACCCACTGCACCCCACACCCCAATCCCAACTTCTCTCACCGCGCGATGTATCAGCACGAATAACATCAATGCCGAATAGTGCGCACGGAAGAGCATGGGAGCTCGTATATCTTTACACTACATATCGCCTACATTAAGCAACAAGTAGCGCGGAAGTATGGAGTATACACGCTTAAGATTGATAAGTATTCTATTTATTACATTTTATAGTATCACGCAGGTCATTTCAATCAATAAAAGCATTTTCAAAACATGATAAACACGAATAGTCAGAGCAAACAGCTTTTTTAAAGAGTAAATATTTTCCTTAATTCGCACTATATTCCTAAAATCAGTATTTTTTACCATACACTTTTTACATGTGCCTATGTGCTTCCTCAGGGATGAAGCTACGCTAAGTGATCAAAAGTTCCCGGACTCTCCAGCCCCCCCCCTCCCAAAACATAGTTTTTCATATTAGGTGCATTGTGCTGCCACCTACTGCTAGGTACCCTATATAAGCGACCTCAGTGATCATTAGACATAGTGAGAGAGCAGCATGGGGCGCACCGCGGAACTCACGCACTTCGAACGCGTCAGGTGATTGGGTGTCATTCGTCTATTACGTCTGCACGCGAGATTTCCACTCTCCTAAACACCTCTAGGTGCACTGCTTCCGATGTGTTAGTGAAGCGGAAACGTGAAGGTACACGCACAGCACAAAAGCGTACAGGCAGACCTCGTCTGTCGACTGACAGATACCGCCGATAGTTCAACAGGGTCGTAATGTGTAATAAGCAGACAGTTATCCAGGCCATCACACAGGAATTCCAAACTGCAGCAGGATCCTGTGCAAGTACTGTATCAGTAAGGTGGGAGGTGAGAGAACTTGGATTTCATGGTCGAGCGGCTGCTCATAAGCCAGAAATCATGCCGGTATATACCACACGACGCCTCACTTAGTGTAAGGAGCATAAACATCGGAAGATTTAACAGTGGAAAAATGTTGTGTAGAGTGACGAATCACGGTGCACAATGTGGCGATCCGATGACAGGGTGTAGGTGTGGCGAATGCCCGGTGAACATCTTCTGCCAGCGTGTGCAATGCCAACAGTAAAATTCGGAGGTTGTGGTGTTATGGGGTGGTCGCGTTTTTCATGGAGGGGCTGGTATCCTTTGCAGTTTTGTGTGGCACTATCACAGCGCACGCCTACATACATTTTTTGAGCACCTTCTTGCTTTCCACTGTTGAAGAGCCATTCAGGGATGGCGAATGCATCGTTCAACACGATCGAGCAGCTGTTCATTATGAACAGCCTGTGGTGGAGTGGTTACAAGACAATAATATCCCTGTTATGGACTAGCCTGTGTAGAGTACTAACATGAACCCTATAGTACACCTTTGGGATGTTTTGGAACGTCGACTTCGTGCCAGGCCTCACCAACAGACATCGATACCTCTCCTTAGTTCAGCACTTCGAGGAGAATAGGCTGCCATTCCCCAAGAAACCTTCCAGCCTGATTGAATTTATGCCTGCGAGAGTGGAAACTGTCATAAAGGCTAAGAATGGGCCAACACCATATTGAACTCCAGCATTACTGATGGAGGGCGCAAAGAACTTGTAACTCATTTACAGTCAGGTGTCCGGATAGTTTTGTTCACATAATGTATGCCGACACCAAATTTCATCGACATTCGTTCGGCAGGTTAGTTGTGAAAACGTAACAGATCCACTGCCGCACTCATAATTCTAGCAATGATAAAGCTTTCGCTTACAGTGACTTGTTTTTAATGATCAGATTTTTATGAAATAAAGCTTAAATGGTGCCCTAAGTCATGCTCAAGTTAGATGTTAAAACCCAAAAAAATTGGTCCGCTAGTTTTGCAGATCAGCATGTTCAAACAGAGCAGTAGACATAAAGGCGTCTTCGGTTAAAACTTTAAATTAAAATATCTTTTCTCCGTAATCCATTTTTAATTAAATAAACCCCTTATGGCGTCCCCAGCGATGCTCAAGTTACCTCAGAAAATCCAACGAAAACTCACCTCGTGGTTCTGATGAGGATGAAATTTGGTTTGTGGCAATCAGCTGCGCGGTTATCAGTGCCCGCACAAATTCCTAATCGCTTCACTCCAGTCTCTCCGCTTTCGCTAGTGATAACGAAATATAAGGTCGACACAAACACCCAGTCCTCGGACGGGGAAAATACCCGATCCAGCCAGAAATCGAACCTGGTTCCCCGTTATCCATATGCAGCAACACTAGCCACTAGACCACGAGCTGCGGACTTAGCAGTTCTGGAGATCAGTGCGATCGAATAGAAAAAGGGACACGTAAGAGCGACTTACAAAAATTTTTTATGTACTACTTTTTGAGAAACCGCAGTTTTTCAGGGTTATTATTAGTACAGATCGGAGTAGTCTGGCTTGTTAGCAGCACAAACCCGTTCCTTCATAGAGAAATGTACATGTCTCGATTCAGCGACAGAGGGACAGACCAAGGACAGCCTCACATGGGATGAATTTCTATTCTTGAAGGCGACAGTGTTCTTCGCGCACAATCGGAAATTGTGGTACTTCACACGTAACGTGCTCTTCATCGTAATTGCTGACGGCAACTACATTAAGCTCGTGAATCACACCGCTGACGGATACTTACTTGCGTAAATTGACTACGTTTACCTTCCGCTTACCTCACTATCTATTAATTGCGTCAGTTATTCAAGGATAAGGCATGTTCGATCCCATTCGTACTGCAACATAAAAGTCATGATTCACGGTGTAAGTAATTTTCTATATTTCTCGCTATTGGTTCTACACTACTGGCCATTAAAATTGTTACACCAAGAAGAAGTGCAGATGATAAACGGGTATTCATTGGACAAATATATTATACTAGAACTGACATGTGATTACAGTTTCACGCAATTTGGTTTCATAGATCCTGAGAAATCAGTCCCCAGAACAACCACCTCTGGCCTTAATAACGGCCTTGATACGCCTGGGCATTGAGTCAAACAGAGCTTGGATGGCGTGTATAGGTATAGCTGCCCATGCAGGTTCAACACTATACCACAGTTCATCAAGAGTAGTGACTGGCGTATTGTGACGAGTCAGTTGCTCGGCCATCATTGACCAGACGTTTTCAACTGGTGAGAGGTGTGGATAATGTACTGACCAGGGCAATAGTCGAACATTTTCTGTATCCAGAAAGGCCCGTACAGGACCTGCAACATACGGTTGTGCATTATCCTGCTGAAATGTAGGGTATCGCTGGGATCGAATGAAGGGTAGAGTCACGGGTCGTAATACATCTGAAACGTAACAGCCACTGTTCAAAGTGCCGTCAATGCGAACAAGAGGTGACCGAGATGTGTAACCAATGGCACCCCATACGATCACGCTGGGTGATACACCAGTATGGCGATGACGCATACACGCTTCCAATGTTTGTTCACGTCGATGTCGCCAAACACGGATCGACTATCATGATGCTGTAAACAGAACCAGCATTCATCTGAAAAAATGACGTTTTGCCATTCGTACACCCACGTTCGTCGTTGAGTACACCATCGCAGGCGCTCCTGTCTGTGATCCAGCGTCAAGGGTAACCGCAGCCATGATCTCCGAGCTGATAGTCCATGCTGCTGCAAACGTCGTCGAACTGTACATGCAGATGGCTGTTTTCTCGCAAACGTCGGCACGTCTTGACTCAGGGATCGAGACGTGGCTGCACGATCCGTTACAGCCATTCGGATATGATGCCTGTCATCTCCACTGCTGGTGAAACGAGGCCGTTGGGATCCAGTACGGCTTTCTGTATTACCCTCCAGAACCCACCGATTCCATATTCTGCTAACAGTCATTCGATCTCGACTAAGGCGAGCAGCAATGTCGTGATACGATAAACAGCAATCGCGATGGGCTACAATCCGACCTTTATGAAAGTCGGAAACTTGATGGTACGATTTCTCTTCCTTACACCATCGCCAACCTTGTCTGAATGCTCTGAAAATCTAATCATTTGCATAGCACAGCATCTTCTTCCTGTCAGTTAAATTTCGCGCCTGTAAGACGTCATCTTCGCGGGTGTAGCAATTTTAATGGCCAGTATTGTATCTATAATTTGATAATTGAAGCGAGCACTTTTTCTAATGTAACAGATCTATGCTGATGATGTGGCTTCTGGCTACGAAATAAGTATTTACAACTGCAGCCAAGAGTTTAATATTTAAAACGGATAATTATGGCTACGATTGTCCCTCATACGTTAGATATGTTAGCGAAAATGAGAAGAGAGTTTAGCAAAGAAGGTTCTGGACACATCGACTGACAGAAAAACGTATTTTTAACCGTACCTAAAGGTATTTCTTAGAAATCATTAACTCTGACATATCACGTTTTGTCTTATTAAATACATCCGTAGGCGCCTTGGCTAAACAGTGTTGTGAGGCGGTGACGTAATCAACACCCCTCTTTCTCGGCACGAACTACCACTTCAGTTTCATGTTGATATAAAACAAACTCAGGTTTATGCGATTTCCAATCATTTTTAGTTTCAATTTCGTTTTTCTGACAATAAATGAGTGGCTGTGAGATTCAGCTGTAAAGGCTCGTAAGTAATGTCTTTTCTTAATTTTATCTTGCAAGCGTTGCTCTGGGATAACTATCTGGGCAGATTTCGGTTTATTCTGCTCCCTTGTGCGAGACGAACTGTTCTTCGTCTGGCAGGTGGCCAGCAAAGCGATGCTTGCAGGTGTGGGACTAGGAGCTGTGAGGTTGTCATCAGACAAGACAAGGACGACCTCCGGGGATGTCGCAGGCAGCAGTATTGTTTGTGCTTGGTTGCTCCGGTAGACGCAAACACAGGAAATGCAGAGGGATGGAGCTAGGACGTGAGCTTACAGCAGCAGAGGCTAAATTATTAGGAGAAATTTAATACTGGTTTAGAGTCTCGCCTGGAGAAGAACAAAGCAAGCGGCAGACCTATCAGTGCCTGATAGCACCTTTTCCAGACGGGGACAATCATGGTGAGCAACATAGAATAACATTTTAGATTTCAATGTTGTGGGGGTCCACAGCTTCAACGTCTTTCGAGAATGAAAAGATGGTCCAAGTAGATTGTGCAACAGACCAGTTTCAAATTGGAAGCTTCAGATATGGACTTTAAAATGATTCACGGTTGAAACTGACAGATTGCATGTATAATATAAAAACCACAGCTTCCTTGGAGCATGTTTACATTCTCAAAACCAAATAACGTGCTTGATATTGACCTGAATTCTTGTGGGTGAGGAGTGATGGGTTTTGGGCACAGTATCTGCCTTAAGCGAGTGTGACGAAGTAAGCTGGGACCTTTTTACTTCCACCTCTTCTTTTGCCATCTGCCTCCTTAAACTCATATGTAATTTATTTGCTCATTTATTTTGACTATTCCTAGTTATTATCTTTTGTCACCGGGTGGAATCAGTAATTGTTTCGTAATTTACATACTATTGTTGACTTATAAACATAAATTTTGTCCTAATTATAAACATTTGGAACACGAAGCGCTGGTATTATTTTAGTATTTATTTGGCTCTAACCTAAAAACGTTAGCAAAGCCCGCTCTTAATTACTTTCAAAGTTGTTACCAGTTTTATCAAAAGTATTGTTTATAAAACTGTATCTGTTAATTTCATCTATTAAACAAATAATTCGGCCTGACTCTTGTAGTTTAAGAAATTGTTAAAAATATGGAAGATTTCTATGTATTCAGTTAACTGAATGAGTTATGTTTTAATTGTAATATCTGTAACTTTAACATCGAACAATGTATAGTTTCAGTACCTGTTATTGTGATGATTTATAAACCCCCCATTTTTGGTTTTGAGACAGTCAGTCCACGGCCGAGTTTCAGACGAGGAACCCGTATTGGTTAGATCAACAGTAGTGCATCAAGATAACTAAATAAGTGTAACACATGTAGGCCGTGTGTTAAAACAATGACAGTGTCTGTTCAGTACAGACCGTATTATTCTTCATGACCTGTGAATTGTGTGGTTCGGTTTTCACCCGCTTACAGATATTCAACAGGAAACTATTGTAGCAGTATGCTGATGTTTGCCTGCAGCCTATCAATGAGGCTTATCAAAGTTGACCAATAGTGGACTGCCCATATAAACTGTATATATTGGGGGGGGGGGGGGGAGTGGGGGTTGTTAGCAGTGAAAGGAAGCAGCTGTGAAATACAATTGGGCACCTGTTAGCAGCATCATTTACAGTACTTAGTACTGAGCTTCCATTCCCCATTTTTCAGCCAGTACCATAACACAGAATGTCGACACGAATGACCATCAATGCAGAAATAAAGCAAGTGAACGTCACACTAGGACGAATCTGATTGACTCTTTCCGCTTGGACAGGCGGGTGGGAGCTAAATTTTATTGTAAATTACTTTTGTTGGAAGCTATTTCTGGCTACTGCCCAGCGAATGGTCGGGAGTGTGGCGAGGAGGCAGTGCTCAAAGGCTCTGTGTTGAGCAGCAATACTGAAGTGGCATCAATTTGGCGCAGTGTCTCTGTAGAGGGTGGGCCCAGTGTTAGAACTTTGTCAGCTATCCGTTCCACATCAAAGATGATGGACCGGATGTTCGGATCTCGATCGTCTGGGTGTGGAGACTTTAGCTGGACGACGGTGGCGGATTGCTGGAGCACAAAATATGCATCCGTCAGTGGAGTGTGAGGCGAAGGCAACAACTGCAGCTGCAACCAGGCGCCTGCTGCTGTGCCTAGCGAGTCAGCCACGGTTAGAACTATGCAATGTGAAGCACTGTGTACACATCAGAAGTGACAGTGGTGGATGTCAGGTTACATAACAGCGAGCAAAGTCAACTGTCTAATGGGTAAAGGATCTGCTGTATGAAAGAACATTCTAATCGATACAGAATATAGACTGAGAGTAAACCGGAAAAAGACAAAAGTAATGCGAAGTAGCAGGATTGAGAACAGCGAGGAACATAACATCAGGATCAGTGATCAAAAATTAGATGAAAGTCAGGAATTCTGCTTCCTTTGCAGATATTTAACCCACAGAGAATGGAGAAAGAAGTACTTAAAAGCAGACTAGCACTGCCAAAAATGGCTCTCCTGACCAAGACATCTACTTGTATCAAACATAGGTCTTAATTTGAGGGAGAGATTTCTGAGAATATACGTTCGGATCCAGTAATGCATGGTAGTGAAACGTGGACTGTGGGAAAATCGGAACAGAACATAATCGAACCATGTCAGATGTGATGCTACAGATGAACATTGAGAGTTAGGTAAAAAAAAAAAAAAGGCAGCGGTGTTACGCGTCAGACTTGTGAGATTGTCTACCGTAGTTTCGAGGCCATCAAACAGTTCCACTTCTTTAATTCACTCACTGTCTTTCCTCCACTACTCACGAGTCAATGTCAGTATGCAGCTGCTTCTCTCGATCGTTAAGCTTATATGATTCCATGCATTAAGCTTTTGAGACCGAGTCTTCATTCAAGCGCAAGTGACGCTTGTAGCGCCCCCGGATTTTATACCGTTTGATAGAATACAACAGAGAAACCTGGCTCAGGCTCAGTAATTCTGATTTCACCTATATTGTTGTTTATCCGTAACCATCTATGATAAACTAGTCGTTATGACCATAATGAATTATTAATTAATTCACATAGTACTAACTTGCTGGCATTTCTTCTTGTGTAACAGAGTTGTGACCATTACGATCATGGGCACCCCTCCGTCATAGAATCCGGAATGATAGGTATTGAGGCTAATAAATATTTTATGTTGTGTTGATGACTAGATATGTTTATAGTGCCGTTCTATAAAGACACACTGCCCTTTGTTCATTGGTTTCACTACAGCGTCCATTTGCTGGTTTCTCCACAAGTAATGTCTTTATTTACGGCATCACTGTACCACTTCAATTCTATGGGTTCCTTCTAGAGTTCTGATATAATTCCAACGGAGTTAAAGGCGGTGAGTAATAGCATCAAGAGTACTTGTGCAAATTACGGCGACATAGAACGAGGTGTTATGATCGTTTAATTACTCTGGATCGTGGGGAGTAATACGTCGTAAAACACGATCAGCAGTGACCATTTGAGCAAAAGCTGATTTAAGCCTTCTTCATATAGGACATTATTGCTAGAGACTTCGAAGGCTATTTCACGTTAGCCAGACCTATCAGCGACTGCGCAGAAATTCCTAGAACCAGCGGTCTCGTTATATTGCTCTTCATCAGGACCTTAAAATACAAGCTCTCATGTCTCGGTTATTAGATGAATTTTATTTTCTTCTTTATCGAAGTAGTAAAAATGGTATTTCGGAGAAGCAGAGCAATTCCATTGCCTCAGCAATTATCCAGAAATTTTAACAGATCTGACTCTATAAAAGTGGAACTCTGCTTTATATGATTATCATTGCACGTTAACAAATTTATGACTACTCAAATATACTAGGTTTTCACAGTGGTGTAGGGCAATAGCTAACTTCTAAAACTTGCCTCCTGGCTAGCAGTATAGGAATTAACTACTAATACGGTAAACGACGTACTTGTATTTTTCCCTGATTGTCAGCTGTGACTCCGATAAAATAATGAGACTGATTAGTGAAAAAATATACATTATACAAGGCAAATTGTGCATAAAACGTTAACCTATTTTGGTCAGTCGAAGCCACTGAACCATTATAGTCCATAACAGCAAACTGAAAGTCAGCTGTATCGCGCCATACAGTGTAAACAATATCTGCCGCAAGTATTTAACTAGGAAGCGGAAAACATATCAGCAGCAATCAACAGATTAAAGGCTTTCAATGATGACGCTACGCTCGAGCATCTTCAGAAGTGTAGATTACGTGAAGCCGTTACGTTCGCTGTCTCCCTTTCAGTAATTTACGTAATTATCAGTCCCAACTGAAGCAACTATGGATCTGGGAATAACACATCATTGCACATTGCATTTTGAGTGTTTGGAGAAACTGTCTGTACATCATTGAATGTTCATTAAAGACGTTTTCGCCCAGCAGGTACTAGTACACTTAAGGGAACGAAGTAGTTAGATTGCATTAGGGATATAAATATGAGTGGAATGCTCACCAACTTCATGCTGTTTAATTACCTACATCCAAAGCTACAAACCGTTCTTCTTTATGGGGCAGCCTCAACTGTACAAGTACATTTTGAAAAATGAAGAAACCGTAGGACATTGGGGTCAGGATGATCTCAGATGATTAAGTGATTTTATTTGTCGAGTTCTCTTTTAATTTGTTTTAATTTAGAAATTTTAGCCGCATAATTCCTTACCTAATATTCCGTACTTCGATCGCCTCCAATTCGCATGTAACAGAATATTTTCATTGTTACAGTTTTACACCAGATGTGGAATTTTAAGTGTTCCGAAACCTGTCGTGTACACAAGAACAAGTTGTGGACTAAGCAACAAAATTTTAAAGGTATAGAGAACAACAGACATTGCTGGTACATGATCATTATGTGAAATACTCGTGTTGATCGCAGTCTCAGAATTTCACTAGTACTCACTACTGGGTTGAGATTGGTGGGAGGTACCTCTGCTATCACATCTTGCTACATGAATTTAGGTTGTATAGTCATTAAGATGGACTTAAGAAATCAAACAACGTTTTTAATTAATACAGAAATTTAGCACCTGGCAGTAGGTTGTTAGACGCGAATTGAAACTAAATCAATTGAGATATAAGTGTGTTGCCAAAGGCGGAAAAACTAGGTTCAAGATGAGGAAAGGAGAAAATCACCTATAGATCATAATCACTTACAACGCTACTGTTGTTGAAATCATCTCACAAGAAAGAAGACCGCTAATTTTAAAATTTAGGGATAGACAATCCATGGAAATCACCCTCGTTTGTGCAACAATGTTTTAAAATTCTCTTGAGGCAGAAAACATCTACAAGGAATTTAAGAGTTTACGTAATATTTGATTGCTTCTAACACTGACATGTTACACCTGGTGGTTGGTAGAAATATGAGAGTACTAGACTAATTTATTCTTCCCCATACAACTCCTTAATTTTATTAATCGTAGATATCAACAGCTACTTATTAGTACAGACCTGAGTTTTATATCATGTTAGCAAATATAACATCTGTTATTTTAGGATCTCTCACTGTATTTGCTAGTTGTTATTGAGGTCACATAACTATGTCACCGAAGTATAATCTGGTGCATAATCGACATCAAACTTATGTTTGGTATACATTTTGTAAAACGACGTTTGACTACCTTTGTAAGTTTATGTAAACTGTTATTACATTGGTTTATGTCGCTATAGAAATATTGGGCCAAGTAAGCTGATTTTGTATTGGTCAGAGCATTGGGCGTTGCTTTGTTATATCAGAATACAAGGGACTGGCTTTCCGGTACTGTCCCCATTGCGTGTGTTGATAATTTGTGCGAGACGAGAACTTGGCCACTGTGAGGTCAAGTCATGTTTTACATGTTATTGAGGTCACATAACTACGTCACCGAAGTATCATCTGGTGCATAATCGACATCAAACTTATGTTTGGTATACATTTTGTAAAACGACGTTTGACTACCTTTGTAAGTTTATGTAAACTGTTATTACATTGGTTTATGTCGCTATAGAAATATTGGGCCAAGTAAGCTGATTTTGTATTGGTCGGAGCATTGGGCGTTGCTTTGTTATATCAGAATACAAGGGACTGGCTTTCCGGTACTGTCCCCTTTGCGTGTGTTGATAATTTGTGCGAGACGAGAACTTGGCCACTGTGAGGTCAAGTCATGTTTTACATGACAGAATGTGAGCGACGTGATTATGAGTGGAGAAATGAAGTTCCAAATTACATCAAAATGTGATTCGAAATGGTATTCAGTTAAACAGCGTGTTCTTGCAACGACTGCAGCGAAACGGTCGCAGACGCCGACACCATTGTCTCGACAGCATCAAATACGTCTAACTCTTTTCACAACATATTAGCCTGTAAATTTCGTAAGGAACGCCAGCTGACTTTAACTGAGTATTAACCAGTCAATAAAAAAGCTACTCGAGTGAACTTCTAACTCCTTGATCTTCTCATTAACGTATTTCATCTGCAGTAGGATCGTGCACTTTTACCATTGAATTTTAACTGGGTATCGTTGATAAATACTTAACTGTTACTCACAGACAAAAAAATTTTAAAAAAATTATGTCAGTTTTGTATTGTTGGAGAACAGTTCAGCAACAACGTCTCAATCAATCAGGAAAGCTGTTCCATAAAAACACGGGAGAACTGGCGGATATCAGTAACGTCCTGCCTGAAGATGGCCAGAAGACTCTGCGCCGAAATATCGTGGCAGGACGTCACTGATATCCGGCAGTTCTCCCGTGTTTTTATGGAACAATCAGTACGCCGGGAAAGCTTTAAACATCAAATCAGAAAGGCTGTTCAATAAAACAATCAGAGACAGCGAAAATCACTGCAGTTTTAATGAAAGTCCTAGTAATGACGCAGTAAAATAATTTAAATGCAATGAATCTGCAAACTGAACGTGTACATTTTCAAACACTTCATTTCATGGTTGATTTTGTGAAAGTGTTTTTATTTCTTGCTGTGTGTTTCGTAGTGTGCCACTGCAACTGAGATGAATTTTGAATATTGTTATTTTATGCAACGCGTAATTTATTTCAAATGGTGAAAATATATAATCTTTATTAATGAAGCTGATGAGTTTTACCTCTCCACATAAACGTCGCTGTGCAGTAATACTATTTAGTGAGACTTGACCATTTAACCATTTCAGTAATGCCTGATTGTACTTCTCAAAATTACTAGATTTGTTTCATTAGTAATTCAAAACTACGGTTAATATGTTTCTGTTTAGTTTCAACTTAGGATAGTGTTGATTTCGTATGCGGTCGGTTTTATCATCGTAGGTCTGGTAACATAATTTATCTCACTTAATAATTTTCCGATATCCCTAGAGAAAATAGTGACTCCGAATTTTTTTATGTGAAAAGTTTTAAAGCCCTTAAAATAAAACGAAAGTTGTTAACATTCCCCATCTTTATTCTTCATGTCTACGTATTTATTTCTCAACGTAATCACCCTGGCGACAAACACGTTCTCTCATACCGCCACAGTAGAATGCTTAACTTCACTGACTGACCCACAACCTCATCTCTACTTGCACCGCTACATCACTACGAAAGTGAAGACCCCGAAGGTGTTCTTCAAATTCTCGAAACACCTGATGATCAGGTGGCTCCCCGTCGGGACGGCATGGAGGATAATCGATGGCAGTTATCATGCTGAAGGTCAGAGTGCTCCATCTGTGGACGAACTCGTCTAATTCGAAATCGATTGCATCACACTGTTTCTCAGACACCGACAAGTTACTTTCCTCGCCACCATGTTGCACGCAACAATTCGCAGTCCTCTAGCAGCAGAGCGCTGCAAATAAGAAGACTTGAACAATGAAGATAGAGAATGCAACTCTTAAGAGTTTTCACGTAAGAAATTGGGAGAGATTAAATTTCAACACCCTCCTTTAAATGCCACAGAGGCCTACAATTCATTCGAGAAGTGTTGTGGCGAGTAATGCCTCTGAGAGTTGCAGGGATTAGTTCCGAATTAATTCCCTGCTGTCTACACCTAGCCCAAAAGCTACTTTTTTTCTCTTACACCATCCGCTCCTGACATTGCATTTCAAACAGTTTACAATATATCCTTTGTCGCAGGAATTACATTTTGCCTCTTACTACTGAAGAAGCAACGGAACTGTTTAGATGACTAGAACGTTACAGAAGTTCATTATAAACTTATCCAATAGTTATTAATTAGAAGTAAATCCCGATTTGTTTGAAAGAATCATTCAAAGATTAATAGTACTCGAAACAATTATGATAGATTTTTTGAGTCAATGTTGCACTTCTTTTCGGCAAAATATCATTCAGAATCGTTGCTCAGCGTCCATCTTTTGTCTACTAGTCAAGTTCCATGCGTGGAGTGTGGATCTGTAAATACAGGAAACGTCCCATCCACGATGGAATCAAAGCATTATCCATCCACAATAGCCGTGAGCTATAACCTAACAGACCTAGCCAAAGACGTGAACACCCCTAACAATGCGAGATTTGAGTGTATTGTCAAAGTACCTCTGAGGTCAGATGTTTTTTTTGTGACATACTGTTACATAATCGATAAGGATATATCTTCACATGAACTACTCACCGACGTACAATATATATATATATATATTGTCCGTCGGTGAGTGATTGATTCAAGGAATGTTGCTCTGACAAATCCTTTGTATAAATTTCTCAGTCAGTTATTAGTATATATATATATATATATATATATATATATATATATATATATATATATATATATATAGAGAGAGAGAGAGAGAGAGAGAGAGAGAGAGATATTCCTCTCACAGAGTAGATTTTGGTATAGTGTCTGTCGTGAACTGTTGTTAGGTTCATGCCTTTACTGCAGAGAACAATCTCTGCACAAACCCAACACAATCCTCTATGGAATGCACGGAACAACATTATGAGAAAGGTTTCTGATTCAAGAAATGTTGCTCTGACAAACCCTTTGTAAAAATTTCTCATGGTCAGTTCTTAGTGTAAAATGTACTGTAATCTTTACTTAGCTGCGCATGAGATGTTTCGAACTGGTTTAATCACAGATCGTTTAGTAGCACATGAGTACCTTTTTTTGCGTCCTCCGTGTGGATCACCTTCAAGAGAAGAACAGATATTGGTAAAGCAATATAATTTTCTAACTGTTGATGAAGGACTTTGTGCTACAGGAAAACCACAAAAACTTCCCATAACTGGAACGTCGTTCTAAACCAAACGGTATATAGTGGTCCAGCCAGTAGAAATAAACGCGACACGAATAACTCGAAAATCTGTGTAACTATAGGGTGCAGAAACAAATTTGCTGATCTGGACGGTTATAAACCAAAATATATATTTATAAATCTGTCGTTTTAATTATTTTTATGTGTTTCTACTCTAAAACACAAAGGGCTTGGAGGAGCACCAACGCCGACAAACGGGAGTATCATCCTCAGCGCAGAGGAGAATATGGAGGGACGTTGTGTCAGCACATTCCTCCCCAGGACGTCGTCGGTTTTCGTGACTGGAGCCGATACTTCGTGATCAGGTATCAACTGCCTCACAAGGGCTGACTTAACCAATTTTGCCAACAGAGCTCGGCAGACCCTTGCGTCCACCCATCTAAGTGCTTGCCCAGCACGACTGCACTTAATTTCGTGACCTGACGGGAACCGGTGTTACCACTGCGAGAAAGCCTCTGGATGTATGTTTCTCTGTAATTTGAAATTTAAAATTATATTATAAAAATATATCTGCCAAATAACATCGTATAATGTAGATGCAGTGATTTACTCGACATAACGTCGGATATGTTGGATTGGAGAATGTTCTGCTTGAAGTGTGAAAGGCTTCAAACACGATCGATGTAAAGAACTGACTTTAGATAACATAATTAAAAAAGTTCCCACGAGTCTAAATGGGGCGAGTGCACAGGTTACGGAGCGCAGGTAAGTTCGCAAAAATAGGCGTTCCACTTTGCGCTGCCTGTTTCCTGGCATCAACTTCCTGAAACTGCACATACCGACCATGAATTCGTTGAAGATTTACCAAAAAGTCTTTGCAATCATGCTAACAAGCCGCTGAGTATTCACAGTGCAGCACACTCGTATTCTGCAAGTAACTAACGACCAATGATCAGTTTAATGTTCAAATGTGTTTTAATTCTTAAGGGACAAAATTACTGAGGTCATCAGTCCCAAGACTTACACACTACTTAAACTAGCTTAAAGTAACTTATGCTCAGAATAACACACATCCATGCCCAAGGGAGGACTCGAACTTCCGGCGGGAGGGGCTGCGCAATCTGTGACATGGCGCCTCGAACCGCGGGCCACTTCGGGCGGCAGTGATCAGTACAGCCGACAAAACACACCAAACAGAAGTTTGAAAAGAACGAGCATATCAATAGCGCACGATTTCCTTATGAGCGTACAAACGGTTCAAAATGGTTCAAATGGCTCGAAGCACTACGAGACAACATCTGAGGTCATCAGTCCCCTAGACTTAGAACTACTTAAACCTAACTAACCTAAGGACATCACACATATCCATGCCCGAGGCAGGATTCTAACCTGCTACCGCTGCAGCAGAGCCGTACAAACGGAATTGTGCCTTGTAAATGAGAAAAACGAGCGTTTCGTGAGACAAAGTCTCGAGCAACTCTCCAAATTAATTTAACCGAGCAATAAAATCGCAGTCTCTCGGTTTTTACACTAAAACCAATTTGTGTGGATGGATGTAGAAGTAATAGGGAAGAAACTGCCTTACAGATTGTTTGGAAAGTCACATGGAAGCTGGGCAATGGTGTACCAAAAGCGGAATGACAAAACTGACTTCCGACCCGTTTCGATTGTGTGTTTTGCACTCACAGACCGATTCTTATTTCTTGCACATTTTCAGAAGTGATAGGAACAACAGAACGTAAACATTGGGGTCAACTAGTTTTTGAAAAACAATCGACCCATTCGCTCACAGTAATACGTATCTGTTCAATTATTGATTCAGTCTTTTGAGTGAAACCAGTCTCCAGAAGCAACCTAATGGAAACATTATTTATTTGTAAGTTCTGCTACCAGTCATTCTGTAATTTTTTGTTTTATGTTTAATCTAACATAGTACAACGCGTTTTGAACAAGTTCTGATCATCTCCAGGCGTTTATACATACATTTATACATAAAGAGATATGTTACTTAATAATACCAAGAATATCGATACAAAAACATGATAATCGATACTGATCACATGGTACAAGTCTACCATCTTGTGTTACGTGCATAATGTTTACATGTATGTCGAAGCAATTTGTGAACTGAACTACGTCGGAAATCAGTGACAATATACGATGTGCAATAGTGTAATGTTAAACAACAGCTCCGCCATTACACGAGTGATACAAGTAAAGCTGCAATGTGATGAAATCGTAAGTGATCAACTGTCATATAAAATCCTTTCACGCTATTTTCGTAACACACAACTCACGCAAAACTATCTGCACACTATACAGGCTGTGATGTGATACGCAGTCAACCAAATGGAAAAAAAAGGAAAACAACAGAAGACACTACTGACATTGATTTCAGGCCATCCGCTGGCCCACTCCCTCTCCTCCCCCCTCCCCCCCCCCCCACTCGCAAATGCCACACCAGCCACTACAGTAACAATCATGGACAAAGAGTTCTTGGTTAAACCAGTTTAAGAAGGTTTATTTTAATTAACATTTCTCTCTTTGTATGTATGTAGGTATAAACGCTCGAAGATGAACAGAACATGTTCTTAATGCGTTGTATTATGTTAGATTAAACTTGAAACATAAAATTAGAAATTTTCTGGTAGCAAAAGTTACAAATAAATAATTATACCACACAGTCACAGTTCACAAATGGCCGAAAATAGTAGCAAACGAAAACAGTCGACGCAGTTCGGTTCTGAGACGAAACATTCGATCGTTTAGCCATTATTAAATCGTTATTGTTGACAGCATACTGTTATCAGTTGTTATTATTGTTACTGCTGTTCCAATCTTTGCTTCTTACTGAGTGCTAACAAGTAGCTTTTAGTTTAGTATTTCGAGACGTTTATGAGTAGAATTTTACTTTAAATCGTTCAAATGGCTCTAGGCACTATGGGACTTAACATCGGAAGTCATCAATCCCATAGACATAGAACTACTTAAACCTAACGACATCACACATATCCATGCCCGAGGCAGGATTCTAACCTGCAACCATAGCAGCAGCGCAGTTTGGGACTGAAACGCCTAGAACCGCTCGTCCACCGCGGCTGGCATACATTTCCTAAATAATGAACTCAGTTTCGGAATGCAAATTCCGAAAAGCTCAATGGCAAAGGGATGGAAGAGATCATATGACTGGATAAAAAGTGATTCACAAAATTCTGAGCGGTGAATATCATTCATATTCATATTACGAAACTGTGTTAACTGTAGAAAGTCAAAGAGAATTAACTAATGACCAACATTTCTATCAAAAGGAAAACAGAAAACTTTCCGCCAAGAGACGGGTGTCAGTACAGGCTTAAAACGCAAGTGAATAAGTCATAAAGGAATTTAAAAATGTATCCTATATATTTTCTGTTCACATCGTCTCACCATATCCAGAAATACAATTGTCGGTTATGGGTGTAAATCAGCGGGACAAACTTTCAATAAATTCAAGTAATAGTTTATCGTCTATTAATTAAAACAAATATATAATACAGCACTAGTTACCAACCTTTTAAAATGAACCAAATTTCAGATTTAAAGCAAGAAGTACGGAGACTCGTATTTAAGTAAATAAATAGGAGTAGATAAATTTGAAAACACATCGTTTTAAGAAATATTATTTTTTCAACTCTGCTTGATGTAAGGTTTTTTATTTGTCACTAAAAATGTTGGTAACTGTACTCAAGGTTAATGTAGAACTGAAAGGGCTTTAAAGGTATGTAATCGAAATCACTCAAACCCAGAGGCTCAGTGAAAAGATTCATATAACAACCGTAACTGTCAGTCTTGTGTCAGTCGGTTTTCCGCATTAAGTGAAACCACTCAATATCCGGAGACTGAGTAAAAACAGGCTCACAGCTGACGTGGCCTCAGAGATTAGTTTAATTCGGTTGTTGCATTAAACAGAAAAAAGTTATTCAACGGAAAGTCAACGAACTGCCATCTCGGTTTTAAGACACTCGGTTGTCTCATTGCTAATTTCCCAGGGCCTTGAAGGTACACTCAAAAAACAATCAGTTGCTGTACAGGAACATAACTTCGGTTAAGAAAATTGAAGCATGCATTCAGTGGACGCTGCATGGCAACAAGAGGGTAGCCGTTACATAAACAGGCCTCGGTGACAAATGCGTATTGTTCCTCCGGCTAAAGCATTGTTTCTACTGAGGCAAATGGTAACGAAACTTTCAGATCCACCATTTGTAATGAGGTGATGTCCACGACTACTTTGACAGCGCACGATTTGAATCAAGAACTTTCGTTGCCGCTCATTGTATTTGACTGTCTGGGATGACGCATTATCACAGAACAAAGTTTTGTCGTCATCAGCTTTATATATCAGCTAGCTAGATAATTTTTCGTCTGCTTATCGTAACAGTATCCACTAACTAGTGATCACGATGTAGTATGGTGGTTGTTTAATTATATTCCCACTACCGTATGACAATTATTGAAGCCTTTGAGCACTGCAGGCAGTCTGTGATGCTCGTCTTCCTTTTCTTGCAACAGGGTTGTGTCTGCAGTTAGGCCGATAATTTGCATGGTGTGCTGCGTCGTTGACAGAGCGCTTCACTCAAAGGTGACGTTCGACATCACCAACACGTGGCTGAATGGCCGCTCGATCAGAGCTGACAGGCACATAAACTAACTAAACGCGCTGCCCTTGCAGCGGCACCTCCGAGGCTCATAAAGTCGATTCAAACGTGACATAATGCCATCGTCACGTAGTGTGACAGCAGAGGGCGAAACTGCGAATGTGCTCTATTTAGACGGAAGTGCAGTCTCACAGCATACGACTTGCTTTCATATTTCATATTTCGCAACGACATAGATCACAAAAAAGGCTTTCAGTGTTATTTAATTACTTTTGTCTCGCTAAAGACATAATGCAACTTTTAACTGGAACAAAGTATCGTCATATGGACAAATGTAGAGAATAGCACTGATTTGCGCACTCAGGTCACCATGTAAACATGAGATACTTAGTTTCATAATTGACGAAAGCCTTTCATACACATGTGTTGATCGAAATACTGTAGCATTTTTCCAACCTCATTACGGAGACTTGGAATTTAACTGAGGAAAACCACGTGGACATCCTGTATATTTTTGATCTATAGGAATTTGTCTTTTAAAGAGAAATTACTTTGCACATCAGTGAGTTCCATGCGCATATACAAAGGGAAGATTTCAACTGAAACGGTAAACCGTCTCCAAAACAACTCAAAAACTAATGCAACAGTGGGACCGTACTCAAAACGTTTAGAGCACTGTTTTTGTAATTGCCTCAGGCGCAAAATAAATTCATTAAAATTCACGTTTTCTGTAACGCCTGTGAGCTTAGGGAAACCGACGGTGTTTCACGTTAGAAATGTTCCCTTTAACGATACAACTCTCTTTTTAGTGCACGCCAATCGAATAGAAAATAAGTTGTTTGTCGCCTTGCAATATCTCACAGTGGGCCGCGTGCAGTCAATTCTACTTAAAATGCGAGCTCTGCAATCGATTACGTATGATGCGGTTTTCGTTGCTGCTTTCGTTTTGCCTACATAAATTTAAATGGAAGGAAAAGCCGAAGCAGGCCAAGCGTCTACCCGCACATCTTGATATCATGTAGTTTTGCACATTGTGGTCGATCCTGTCGTAGGGGATCAAAAAAACATAACGTTCACTTGCGCAATGTCACTGATCATGGAAAACATAGGAGCAACTATTACTGATAGGATCACAGTCAAAGAGAGGTGATGTTGATTAGTGATCAACAGGACTGTTTTCACCCTGGAACTCATCCAGTAAGTCATCTTTAATAATAACCGCTCTGCTGCTCTTGCCAATAATGTACTTCAGGACCGGTTCCGTAGCTTAGAAACCACATCATGCCTAAGTATAATGTAGCATGGGCGGGACCGAGCAGGAGAATTTATCCTGATGACGTGGCTTCTAGGCTACTAAACCGATAGCTAAATAAATTATTTACAGGATCAACCAAGCGGTTATTATTCAAGAGGGCTACTTATGGCTGCGATTGCCCCTCATACAAGATAGCGTCGTCTAATGTGCCTGGGTCTCAAGCACAACGTATATCGCTTGGGTCTCAGCCACAAGGTATAGAGCAGTGAATGTTATGGTTTAGATTCTGGGATGGAGTTATTAATGTTATACGTCTTGGCAAGTGAATTCAGTTTCATGTAATACTAGCTGAATTGCCGGCCTTGTCCGGGTATGTATTTGTTTCAATTCTGATAGGCCATCTCCACCTTCCCTCTCTCTCTGTCCACCTCTTTGTCTGTCCCCTTCTCCCCCTTTTCCTCCTCCACACCGTGCTCTCTGCCCACCTCCTCCTGCGTCCCCTCTCTGTATCTGCTACTCCCTCTTCTATTTGTCCTTTTCATCTTCCTCTCTCTCTCCGTCTCCCCTTCCCTTTCAGGGTTACTTCCTCTTTCCCCTCGCCACGCCCATCTTCTCCTCTTTCCTTTGTCTGTCCATCTCATACTCCACTCCTCCCTGTGTTGTGCAATGACATATCTTTGTAAGTTCATTCAGAGACTTATTTTGGTACTGTCTGATAAATGTAATGCAAATAGAGTTCGTAGGAAAGAAGTAATACATTTAAACGTCAGGACGTCCTACCTGATGCGACAGTTTTACTGTGTGAAAAGCCAAATTATAGTAAGTGATAATCTATTTCTGGTAACATCTTCCCCTTTCATCATTTTTTGAGGGTTGCAAGTGGAAAAAGTTTCCTAAAACGTTGAAATTATGTGTACAGTTTGTCAGTACGTTCTCTAATTCCCAAATACAGGATGAATAAAATATGGGTATTTTCGGTCTTGACCCATACCGATGTTTGATCCCCAACCTAACCCGAGAGATGTGTAGGTGGATTTTATCCGCACAGTGATTCTTTCCAGATGACATTAGCTGATATATGTCCAGTAGTTTCGGAGGTGTCGATCATGTGTACAAACATATATACATTTTTGGGATGTGTGTGGATATCAACTACGAAGAAAAACAGTCAGTGTCACAGAACAAGTAATTTAAAAAATGACAAGTTTCGGCATGTTTAAACGGTCATCTTGAGCTTATGAGCACAATTCAGCTGCAGCCGACGGCAATGTGAACTGAAGCATCTCGTCAGAACGTCGAAGTACAAATATTTGTTGTTAATTAATACAACGAGGTTAGTAAAGTCATGGAATGCCTCCTAATATAGTGCAGGACTTCCTTTTTCCCACCACAGTGCAGAACCTCGACGTTGCATTGGCTCAAAATGTTGTTGGAAACACTCTGCAGAATTATTTAGCCACGCTGTCAGCGTTCATAATTGCGAAAGTTCTTGCCAATGCAGGATTTTGTGCACGAACTGACCTCTCTTTTACGTCCTATAAATGTTCGATGCGATTCATGTTGGGCGATCGGAGTGGCTAAAACATTCCCTCCAGGTGTTCAGAGTCTTCTTCAAATCGATCGCGAACAATTGTGGTCTCGTGACATGTCACATTGCCATCCACAAAAAAATCGATCCTTCTTTGGGAACATGATGTCCTGAATCGCTGTAAATGGTCTTCAGGGAGACAAACATAACAATTTCCAGCTTGCACAGTGCCTTGTTGGCAACATGGGCCCATGGCGTCGTGAGGTCTGCGCCACATTAGAAAAATACCACCAGCTCTCATCAACTGGAACTGAGACTTACCTGATAAGACAGCGATTTTCCAGTCATCTAGGGACCAAAAGCCCAGGAGAGGCGCTGCAAGCAATGTCATGTTGTCAGCAATGGCACTCGCTTTGGTCGTTTGATGCCACAGCCGATTAGCGCGAAATTTCGCCACACTTCTCTGACGAACACGGTCGTCGTATGTCCCACATTGATTTCGGCGGTTGTTTCACGCAGTGTCGCATGTCTGTGAGCGCTGACAACTCGTGAAAACGACGTTGCTGTCGGCCATTAAGTGGAGGCCGGCTGCGACCAAGATCTCCGTGGTTGGTGGTTGTGTCAGATATTTGGTATTTCCGACACGCTCTTGGCCCTGTGGATCCCGTAATATTGAATTCCCTAACGATTTTCGAATTGAAGTGTCCCATGCGTCTAGTTGCAACTGCTTTTCCGCGTTCAAAGTCTGTTAACTCCAATCTTGTCGCCATAATCACGTCAGAAACAAGTTGCACCTGACTACAAATAACAGCGTCGCTAATTCGTTCCCTTTTTATACTTCGTTAACGCGCTGGTACCGCCATCTGTATATGTGCATAACAGTAGCCCACGGTATTTGTCACCTCAGTGAATGACATGGGGTCCCACGTTAACAATATTCGAGTGGTTAACGTATTTCTGTTTTCGTGCCCTATCTTCAGTAACCGTTATTCAATCGGTCTTGCATAGCAAGATCGAGGGCTGAGAGGTCCAGACAGTAGTATGATATCGCTACTCTGTCTCCCATTATTGTTCGTGGCTTTTTCTGTCTTCATTCTATATATTTTTCGGTGTTTCTGAATACAAAATTCTGATAATGAGAATTCATTTTACTCCCGTTCTTGAAGTAAGATAATGGGAGGTTTGATTAAGGTGCAAGTAAGTACACTCCTGGAAATTGAAATAAGAACACCGTGAATTCATTGTCCCAGGAAGGGGAATCTTTATTGACACATTCCTGGGGTCACATACATCACATGATCACACTGACAGAACCACAGGCACATACACACAGGCAACAGAGCATGCACAATGTCGGCACTAGTACAGTGTATATCCACCTTTCGCAGCAATGCAGGCTGCTATTTCTCCCATGGAGACGAACGTAGAGATGCTGGATGTAGTCCTGTGGAACGGCTTGCCATGCCATTTCCACCTGGCGACTCAGTTGGACCAGCGTTCGTGCTGGACGTGCAGACCGCGTGAGACGACGCTTCATCCAGTCCCAAACATGCTCAATGGGGGACAGATTCGGAGATCTTGCTGGCCAGGGTAGTTGACTTACACCTTCTAGAGCACGTTGGGTGGAACGGGATACACGCGGACGTGCATTGTCCTGTTGGAACAGCAAGTTCCCTTGCCGGTCTAGGAATGGTAGAACGATGGGTTCGATGACGGTTTGGATGTACCGTGCACTATTCAGTGTCCCCTCGACGATCACCAGAGGTGTAGGAGATCGCTCCCCACACCATGATGCCGGGTGTTGGCCCTGTGTGCCTCGGTCGTATGCAGTCCTGATTGTGGCGCTTACCTGCACGGCGCCAATCACGCATACGACCACCATTGGCACCAAGGCAGAAGCGACTCTCATCGCTGAAGACGACACGTCTCCATTCGTCCCTCCATTCACGCCTGTCGCGACACCACTGGAGGCGGGCTGCACGATGTTGGGGCGTGAGCGGAAGACGGCCTAACGGTGTGCAGGACCGTAGCCCATCTTCATGGAGACGGTTGCGAATGATCCTCGCCGATACCCCAGGAGCAACAGTGTCCCTAATTTACTGGGAAGTGGCGGTGCGGTCCCCTACGGCACTGCGTAGGATCCTACGGTCTTGGCGTGCATCCGTGCGTCGCTGCGGTCCGGTCCCAGGTCGACGGGCACGTGCACCTTCCGCCCACCACTGGCGACAACATCGATTTACTGTGGAGACCTCACGCCCCACGTGTTGAGCAATTCGGCGGTACGTCCACCCGGCCTCCCGCATGCCCACTATACGCCCTCGCTCAAAGTCCGTCAACTGCACATACGGTTGACGTCCACGCAGTCGCGGCATACTACCAGTGTTAAAGACTGCGATGGATCTCCGTATGCCACGGCAAGCTGGCTGACACTGACGGCGGCGGTGCACAAATGCTGCGCAGGTAGCGCCATTCGACTGCCAACATCGCGGTTCCTGGTGTGTCCGCTGTGCCGTGCGTGTGATCATTGCTTGTACAGCCCTCTCGCAGTGTCCGGAGCAAGTATGGTGGGTCTGACACACCGGTGTCAATGTGTTCTTTTTTCCATTTCCAGGAGTGTAAGTATAATGTAGTGAAATTTATTTCTATTGAGATACTTCAATAGCTAGGTAACACTGTCATAGCCGGCCCGGTTGGGACCGGTGACCATAGTAGTCTGGTCCCTTTAATCCCACAAACCAACCGGCCCGGTTGCCCGTGCGGTCTAAAGCACGGCTTTCCGGGCCGGAAGGAGCGCCGGTCCCCCGCACGAATCCGCCCGGCGGATTTGTGTCGAGCTCTGGTGAGCCGGCCAGTCTGTGGACGGTTTTTAGGCCGTTTTCCATCTGCTTCGACAAATGCGTTCCCGTTATTCCACCTCAGCGCAAGCAAGTTCTCCACGTACGCGTACACCACCATTACTCTACCACGCAAACTTAGGCGCTACACTCGTCTGGTGTGAGACGTTCCCTGGGAGGTCCACGGGGGTCCGAACCGCACAGTAACCCTGGGTTCGTTGTGGGGCAGCGGAGGGGTGAAGTGGACTGCGGTAGTCGTCGTGGGGTGGCGGACCACTGCGGCTGCGGCGGGGACGGAGCCTCTCCGTCGTTTCTAGGTCCCCTGTTAACATAACATTACGTATTATAACATAAGACTATCGTAAATGATGATGCTCAAACAACCTGAAGCCTGATTACTTGGCAGGGTGGATGCTATCAAAAGTCAGGCGCTGGTCCGCAACCAGTTCTCTATGTCTGCCTTTCAAGAGGCGCTTTTGAACTCTTCGCGCGTATTGAAATGGATATTTGATTAATTTATTCTCAGCAACGTAAACCTGTTGTGTTTCCACGAACAATGAACCGGAAAAACTTGTAAATTACGTTTAGGTGCTGCGCATGGCAAAAGAAATATTTATATTTGGCCTGTTCTTATGACAAATTTCACCCCACGGATTGTGAGAATGCTCACTGATAGACGTTCAGTTAGGATTACGTAAAGGTATACCTGAGGAGTACTCTTGTGCTATGCATCACAATTAAAATAATTGTCTTACCGGTATAATAGGATGTACAGCTACACTGTGTGATCAAAAGTATCTCGACACCGTCAAAAACATACGTTTTTCATGTTACGTGCGTTGTGCTGCCACTAACTGGCAGGTACTCCATATCAGTCATTAGACATCGAGAGAGAGAAGAACTCACTGACCCTGAATGTGGTCAGGTGATTGAGTTTCACTTGTGTCATACGTCTCTACGCGAATTTCCGCACTGCTGAACATCCCTAGGTCCACTGTTTCCGATGTGATATTGAAGTGGAAACGTGAAGGGGCAGGTACAGTACAAAAGCGTACAGGCCGACCTCATCTGTTGACTGACAGAGACCGCCGACAGTTGAAGAGGGTCTTAATGTGTAATGGGAAGACCTCTATCCAGATCATCACACAGGAGTTCCAAACTGCATCAGGAGCCACTGCAAGTACTATGTCAGTTAGGCGGGAGGTGAGGAAACTTGGATTTCATGGTCGAGCGGTCGCTCATAAGCCACACATCGCGACGGTATATGCCAAACGACGCCGCGCTTGGTGTAAGGAGCGTAAACATTGGACTATTGAATAGTGGAAAAACGTTGTGAGGAGTGACGAATCACGGTACACAATGTGTCGATCCGAAGGCAGGGTGTGGATATGGCTAATGTCCAGTGAACGTCATCTGCCATCGAGTGTAGTGCCAACAGTAAAACTTGGAGGCGGTGGTGTGAAGGCTTCGTTGTCTTCATCATGGAGGGAGCTTGTAGCACTTATTGTTGAACGTGCCACTATTACAGCACAGATCTACATTGACGTTTTAAGTACTTTCTTGCTTCCCACTGCTGAAGAGCATTTCGGAGATGGCGATTGCGTGTTTCAACACTATCGAGCACCTGTTCATCATGCATGGCCTGTAGCGGAGTGGTTACACGGCAGTAACATACCTGTAATGGACTGGCCTGCACAGAGTCCTGACCTGAATCCTATAGAACACCCTTGGGGTATTTTAGAACGCCGACTTCGTGACAGGCCTCATCGACCGACATCGATACCTCTGCTCGGTGCAGCTCTCCCTGAAGAGTGGGCTGCCATTCCCCAAGAAACCTTCCAGCTCCTGACTGAATATGTGCCTGCGGGAGTAGAAGATGTCATCAGGGCTAAGGGTGGCCAAACTCCATACTGGACTGCAGCATTACCATTGGAGAGCGCAACGAACTTGTAAGTCAGTTTCAGCCGGGTGTCCAGATACTTTTGATCACATAGTGTATTTAGTTATTAGTCACACCTTCAGAAAAACGGTAAAAAAACAGCATCTCGATTACCAGTATACTATCATGGGAAAAATATCGAATGAACGAAAAGGAATCACCAGTGATAGAAGACTGGGCAGCGGTTTGGAAGTCTAATGTTTCGACAGTCTGGTTGCTGACCAAGCTCTGCTGAACACACTGAATGACGGGAGTCCACGACTCAGCATGAAAACATAAATGCTCGCCCTCAGCCCAGAGTTATGAGAACATACTACACTTCTCCACTCACCCGGCAGTGAGGACAAACTGCTCAGGTGATGCACATTAGGAAGACGTAGTGATTTTAGGGAATTCCAGTGGACCGAGAGTGTCCCCCACATCACCGCAGATTTGTGCAGCTACCTGCAGCCTGCATACTGTAGCCAAATCAGCTTCTAGCCTCATCTTGGGAGCGGACAGTTCTCCGACTGACAACTACTGTACCAGAAAGTGTACAAAATCACGAGTACATTTGCTAGCCAGTCATTTAGGAGAAAGTGAAAAATAAGAAACTGATCGCAAGGGTCTCAGAAATCAAATACAGCAACGCTAGAGTACGCTGGAAAACAACGCTACTAATTACACACTCCACACAGTCCCTCGAAAGATACGCACACTGCATGGGGGCTTAATTATATAGAATGCAAATAATTTTAATTTTAGTCGCTGTTTGTTCGGTTACGCATTTTCGTAACCGGTTGGCCCTGAATAATATTAGTACGCAATCTGACTGCATGGAATTACAACAAAGAATGGAAGGAAATTTGCGTAAACACAATTTATTAATTAAGTCCCCAGCAACTATAAAAGCTACGAAACAACAAAGCACAAGTATATCTGTTCTGTGTGTGGAAGTGTGATTCAACGTACAACTCTGGCACGGCTCTTCCTCAATACGACAAGATGCTTTAAACGCCATTTACAATGAAGTAATTATAAAAAAACCAGAAATTCAATGATTCCACATAGAAACCAGAATTACACTCTAATACATGAACACAAGCCAGATGATTTGTTGACTGAACATGTGACCAAGAGGCATAAGAAATTTGAAATAAAAAATTTTCTTTACCTTCATATATATCGACGAAAAATACACTCTGATCATTACAACATCCCCAACTCAATAATATAAGTGTCTTGCCCAACAGAACAACTAGTACTCTATCGACGTCTCAACAAGCACAGATCACGCCTACCTCAGAACTACTACTGCCCTCAGCAACTTCTCAGCGACAACTGCCAGTGGAGGCGGCTCAATAATACTCTTTGGCGCAATCTCTGGAACTGTGACTCAGTGTAGCCACCTTTCAACTCTTTCATGGCAAAATAAACAGGACAACTGAAATCCGGTAAATAAGCAGTCACTGTCAACTCCTACTCAGAATTTTGCGAAAACACTCGTGAAGTAAACAGTGGGTGAGAGCTGGTGCCGCAGAACTCCGTGCTGCTCTATGTTGGGACCTCTTCTGCTGCGACACTTCTTTCGGCACTTGACGACAGAAACCTAGTGGACAAGCCAGCACGACAGTCGCCACGGCCACCGAAAAAGTTTGAAGAGGGAGAAAAGGAGGCAGCTAGCTGAGTGTCCTTTCGCAATGTGCCATTATCACAATCTACCAGGCCTGCAAGAATCGCTGTCGTGGCAAAAAGGCAGCTAACGTCGCGGACCTGTATTTCTGTACGCCCCGGTGCCGGTACTGGGCTACTCCCTTGTCGTATGTGACAATGATTGATTTGGTGTGTAGAGAAGGGTGCGCTAGGTCCTCAGTTCGATACTGTAGTCTGCAACGTTTCCTGCACTGACAGTGGGAGGGTCTGACATGTTAGTCACCGATTTTGATGAAGTTTTGTAAGGACGAACTACGTTGAAAATACAGAGACACTTGCAATTCCATTTCCATCCTAAACACAGCTGTGCGGTGGTGCTGATACGTGATACAACAAAATAAAGGAACTATCGTAGGATTTGTCGACGTGCAAACTGCCTTAGACTATGTGAAATTGTGTAAAATGTGTAAAATTGTGTAAAATTCTCAGAAATATACTGTAATTTATAAGGGAAGATGAGTTGTATAGAATATGTACAAAGACGAAGGGGGAATAATAGGAATGAAAGACTTTGGAAAAAAAGTGTAATACAAAGATGCAGTCTTTCATTTCTAGTGTTCAATTTGTAAATCAAAGAATCGATTGTAGAATAAGTCATAAAACCTTAAACATAATTTCATTTACGATATAATAGAGAACTTGTCACAAAGCACATATATATTCGATGAACTAATATTCATACTGTAACTGTTAGACGACTGTAGCTATGCACCAACAATTAAGAAAATCATATTACAACTCTTATTTCCAATGGTCGCATTACTGCACTGAATTTATGAAGACGTGAAATAGTATGTAATATTCGCAATATTTCAAATTATTACTAACACATACACATCAGTTTGTTCTACTAAGAAATTCGTCAGTGAAGTAGAACGTGTTGGCCACCAATAAATGGTCTTAAACTGAACTTTATTAACAGCTGGACTTTTTGTAGTTGCTGGTATGGTACTGACAATGTGTTTTGCTGAATAATGGACTCCTTTCTGAACTAATATTACTTTAAATGTTAGTCAACATTATTACTTCTAGAACTAATTCCATGAACTGACGTGTTGGCTTCAAAAAGATATACATTTTCAATGAAAAATTTGGTGAAGAAATAAAAATATAGCGAAACAGTAGTTAGTATGCCAAGTTCCCTAAACACACCTCCACAGGATATTCTTGAGGTCACATCACAATAACTGTTATTACACGCTTTAGGAGCTGGAAAACTTAACCTTGTATTCATTAGCTTTTTTTAAAAAAAACATATGATATTAAGGAATGAGAGTAAGCAGAGTGTGTTAGCTTTTTTATTTTATGACCCTTCAATCTGACAGTATTCGCATTGCTAATAGAGATTTGTGTAAGTGCTCCAGCAATTCTGTAATATGATCGTCCAATGTGAATGTACTGTGAAACTGTGATCCCAAGAATTTAACACTGCCAACTTCTTCTGTTTACTCGTTGTCATATTTTGGACTTATGCTGGTAGAAAAAGTTGTAAATTGCTTATAGTGCATTTAGTAACACTGGATATGAACTGTGAACATTTCATTAACACATCGTTCTAAGACGATACTTGATTTGCTATTTATCCTAATGTTTGTATCATGTGAAAACCAAAAAAGTTGGCATCTCATAATTTTACAGATGAGAGGTAATTTAGAGACACAAGAAAAAGTACTGGCCTGTGATGACACATTGTGGAACACCATCTGTAATGGTTTCTAGATGGACAATGCCTGACAGCTTCATACACATGTCTTTCCTATTGACAACCTTTATCCCCGGCCTGAGATGTAGGATTTCAACCATTTAGCAGCATTTCCTGTTGCATCGTAATATTCTAATTTACTTCCTTAATACTGTGATTTCCATAGTCACATGACTTTGATGGACCAGAAAATATACCAGCGACTTTAATGTATAATCTTATGGATTAAGTACATTCTCACTGTGCATGCATCCTTCTCACTATCTGAATGCTTAAGAAAGGTTAACTCTATCTTAGAAAATATGTTATTTATTGTCAGAAATAACATGCCAGCTATAAAATACATTTACTTAACTTTTTTATAATGCTGAAAAAGGTGAAACTGGACAAAAATTCGACTGTATTTCTTTATCTGCCTTTACAGTAAAGGCTTCACTTCAGTGTAGACATTCGGCAAATGTTCCACTCATAAATGACCGTTTACTCAGATAACTTAATACTTTAGTAAACTCAAAAGCACTCTGTTTACTTAACATTGTTGATATTTTGTCGTAACCACTATTTTATTTTAAATATTTTATCGTGGGCTTTACTTCTACTGGAACAATGAGGATTACATTTAGAATACTGCGGTTATATGCAATGGTCATGGTAAGATATTCCTGGCAACATCTAATGAACCTGGCAACCCGACCTTTCATTAACCATTGTGAAATGCTCGTTAATGTGTTTATTAACACTTCACACATCTGTTACATACGTATTATTTACTTTAAATGCTATCTGCTCTTCTTCATGTCTGAATCTCCGAGTTTCGTCCTTCATTGTAATCCATATTTTCTTATTAGATCTTCCCCTTGTAATGCATTTGTTGTGATGTAAAAATCTTACAATGAGCTGTAGTATCAACAACAGAGCTATTTCTGACTGTCAGATACAGTGTCCATTTTGTTTTAGAAGATATATTTACTCACTAAGTAATCGATAACTTCTTTGTAGACTTCAGTTTACTTAATTTTGGCGGTATTCCGTATTCCATTAATATAAGGACTTCTTTAATTAAAGTACTGCATTTTTCATTCATGTCATGAGTACCGTAAACATTACTCCAGTTCGCATAATTGAGAAATGTCCTAAGAAAACCATTCGTTAATAACTGACTACGCTCTTCCACTCAGATTTAGTACATTTTTAATAATGTTCAGTATTAACTAATAACAAAGGAAATGGCAAATAATGACGTGAGAGGCCACTGGCTGTTGGTTTTGTAACATTGTTCATTAGACAGTGCTATGTAGATATTATCTACAGCTGTTGGCGATCAGTTAGGTATTTTATCTGGCAAGTTTACAGTGGGAATTAAGTTATGTCATAGTTTCACTGGAAAAAGTCCTAAGAAGATCTGAATTAAAATAATCAGCAGCCGCTATTTGTTTGTTTTATTGCTGTTAGTTGGGCCAGGAAAGCTTCAAGGTTATTTATGAAGAGGTTAAAATTACCTGCAGGTGCGCAATATATGCTTACCATAATCAAGGATTTATTGCAAAATTTTAATTCTGTCGAACATGCTACCATACGCTGTGCCAAATTTAGGAATGTGTACTTCTTTAAATTAATAATAATTACTTATGAATGTGGTATCTTTTCCTTTCTTAATTTTTGCTGCATACAAGCTCGATTCAGTGTACATTCTCTAATATTAACACATCTATAATAATGATCTTCAGAGAAACAGATTATGTCAACTTTGAGATTACTCTAATTCATCAGTGCAGAAAAATTCTTATCTCATGTTCCTTGAATATGAGTGGAAATAAAATTTATGCTTAATGTTGAAAATCCTTAACCAACAGCCGTTAGTGTTGATCAGTATGTAACAAATACGATATTTAGTTTGTTTTCCAAACTGAAGGCTTGTTTGAAACGCTAATCTCTCTGGAAACTGTATATTTATGTCCCCCCTATCCTAAAATTATGAAAAGTTTAACTGTCAATAAAGTTTTTAAGAGAATTTATTGGTGGCCAACACCTTCTACTCCACTAATGAATTTCTTAGTGGAACCAACGGATGTGTATGTGTTGGTAATAATTTGAAATAATGCGAATATTACAATTTGACGTCTGTAAAAATTCAGTGCAGTGATGCACTCCTGCAACCATTGGTTTCTTGCCTCTCATACCAGTGCAGGCACTTCTTAAATTCTCTACTATTAGCCCAGCCAGTTTACCCTTAACTTTTCGGCTGCCAAAATCGACAGGAACCACGCCAATATGTGGTCCTTCAGCCGGCATTAACGGCCATTCCAACTCCAAGTTAACTCTCCTGGAGAAGAGTTCAAATAAGGTCGAGCATGGGGTCTCAGAAAACATACTAACTCAACACTGGTATGTCTCAATGCGGATGCAGTATTTACTAGGTCGCATTCTGTATTGTATTTCTATAATACCCACTACAACCACGGTGTCTTCCTCGATGAAGTCTTTACATTTAGATCCGAAATCCTCCTTCACCTCCTCCAGACCAACACTACATTTAAAACAATTGGTGACCTTTGTTCTGATTCTAGTTCCTTCCGAGAAGTTTCTGTTGCTGATAATGCATCACAGGCGGAGAGAAGTTTTAGCTAGTGTCCAAAATATTTTAACGGACACACTTGGATATGGAAATATTTTGGTAATTTACGTACCACGTCTGCCCATTGAGGCGCAAAAGAAAACTTCTGAAGCGCTTGGAAGAACAAGGGGCTTTCGTGGACAGTAACGTGCCCTGCTATGAAACAGTGTAACTTAGAATACAACAGGACAAATGTGGAATGAAGGAAAGTTGAAGTGGCATCCTTCAGAAGGACGAAATTTCTCCTGTAAAGTGCTATTTCACTATTTATTGGGTCCAAGAATGGTGAAATCTATTAATCAAAGGGACAGTACGTCGCAGATACTGCCAAGGAATTACTTTCAAGTGGATGGGTATTGATAACAACAGATGTTGATCACAGCTGCCTGTAAGTGACTGTTGTAATGGACAACTTTGACAGAAGTTCCTCAGTGTGCCACTCGGCGTCACTGTCTTGTTTGTTCCACGCGGGAACATATAGATGCAGGTCCATCCTCAAGTGGTACGAAACTAAGATGGAAAGCCCAAGCCCCTTTATCATGGCATGTGCGACATAACCTTGACATATCATCTTCGTCACTGAAGACAACATAAGTTAACCAACAGCATAGATAAGCACACAGTGTTTAAATCGAGCGCACCATATGGCTAGGCGAACGGTTAATACCTGGCTGCTCTTCTCAGCATGTGCTGTGTGGCCAGAAAGCCAAACACCATGCCTCGTGCAGTATCCCGAAACCTATCCGCCGTCTCTGGCGCAGCACTCCAGTAATGCCAGGCAGAATGACCATGCTTACCAAGTAAGGTCCAGCATCCCGACCGTGCTTAACCGCAACCGACAGACCACACAGTGAGAGCTGCTGCCTCGACGCCGCAGACTTAAATAGCCGAATCTGCGATGAACAACTGACCTGCGCCCGGCCAAAGCGAAATCGAGGGCAAAGATAGCACTGCAAGAAAGGGTTACTGGCTCTAGCAGCGAGACTTATCAGTTTCCTTCCCAACTTAACGGATTTTCACACATTCTGACAACAGTTTAATATGCTCGGTACGGGGTGTGACCACCTCTGGCACCAATACAGGCCTCACAATGACGGGACATACTGTGAATGATGTTACCTCATCATGGTGATGCAAAAACGACCATCTTTACTACAAAGCAGTTCACAAGTATTAAAGAGTATTTGGTGATGCTGACGTGATGCAACCCATCTCTACAGTGCTTTCCAGACACGCTCTATAGATTCAAATCGGGAGAGCAAGCAGGCCATGCCATGTGTGCAAAACTGTCCGTTTCCAAATAAACATCAACTACCCGTGCTCTAACAGATAAAGCATTATCGTCCATCAGTGTGAAGTCTAGACCCACAACACCTCGCAGCAACTGCGCATGAGATCCCAAGAGCTCTACAGGATACCTTAAACCAGTTATATCTTGCTGATTTACCTGCAAAATTACATGAAGAAGTGTTCGAGTGGTCAATATAATACCTCCCCACACCATGAGGGATTCCCCTCGATGTCGTTCACTTTGCACAACGTTTGGCTTCAGAAATCGTGTCCCAGGTTCGCTCCAGATAGGAATGCGTTAATACTCACTCTCCAAACCTAACTGGTACTTATCTGTGAAATGAACATTAGCCCACCGTTCGACCGTTCAGCTGGAATGTTGATGGCTCCATTCTAGACGTTTCCTTCTGCCTTCTGTGAAGATATGTCAGAGGTGTTTCCAACAATGAAGGCCACTCTTCTGTACACCGTCTGCCACGGTACAACAAGTCCAGGGGATGCTGTGAGGGCCAGAAGCCAGTTGCAGTGCAGTAGTAAGGCGGTACCGTCGTTCCATTACAGCCACATAGCGGTCAGCAGGTGGTCAGCCCTGCCCTTGTTTCTGGGATATACTTTTGGGTCCCTAGAAACTGTCGGTTCATCAGAGAAACAAGAGAACGATTCACATTAAGCCATTGCGCCAAGCGGTTTTCGACTCTCCTGCTGCGATTCTTCCAATGGCCCTCCACAGCAGAGAGTTTGTAGACACAGGGCGCGGAAATAGCAGTTTGTTTGTTTAATTTCGGACGCCATTGAATTTCGAAATGGCTCTGAGGACTATGGGACTTAACATCTGAGGTAATCAGCCCCTAGAACTTAGAACTTCTTAAACCTAACTAACCTAAGGACATCAAACACATCCATGCCTGAGTCAGGATTCGAAACTACGACCGTAGCAGTCGCGCGGCTCCTGACTGATGCACCTAGAACCGCTCGGCCACCGCGGCCGGCTTGAATTTCGAAATATGTCTGGACACGAACCATTATCTATACAACCGAGCGAGCACTTTATTAGACAATGATGTGACACAAGTCATGGGATAGTGATATTCTCATATACAGATGACTAAATATCTCCAACAGAAAACGTAAGAGTGTAGTCCTTGGCTGAGCTGTCGTGTGAACTCAGGTGAATCACGTGAAAACGTTTCCGACGTGATTATTAGCCCACGATGGGAATCAGCAGACTTTCAGCAGGCAGAGGCAGAGGGAACTACATGGATGGGAAATTCCATTTAGGAAATTATTAGAGAATACAATGTTCTAACACCCATAGTGTCAATGGTGTATCGAGAATGCAAAATTTCAGGCATTACCTCCCACCACGGAGAACTTAGTGGTCGCTGGTCTTCACTTAACAACCGAGAGCAGCGGCGTCTGCGCTGTGTTATGAATGATAACAAAGAAGCAACCCTGCGTGTAATAACCAAAGAAACAAATGTGGGGCATACGATGAGCGTATCCATTAGGACGGTGAGGCAAAATTTGGCGTTAATGGGCTACGGCAGCAGACGACGAACGCGAATGCTTTTGTTAACAACACGAAATCGCCCCCAGTGCCTCTCCTGCACTCGTGGCCATATCGGTTGGACGCTAAGTGAGTGGAAAACAGTGGCCTTGATAGATGAGTTTAGCATTCAGTTGGTAACAGCTGATAGTAGGGTTGGATTGTGAGCAGACCCCACGAAGCAGTGGACCCAAGTCAACAAGGTACTTTGCAAGCTGGTAGTGCCTCCATAGCAGAGTGGGCTGTGTATTTCATTGATTGGCCTGGGTCCTCTGGTCCAACTGAACCGATCACTGACTGAAATTGTTTACGTTCGGCTTCTTACACCCCACTTGCAGCCTGTCGTGGAGATCATGTTCCCAAATAACGATGGATTTCATATGGATGACAAAGCTTAACGTGACGAGTACACTATTGCTCGCGATTGATTCGGAGAACATTCTGGACAGTTAGAGCCAATGAAATGGCAACCCAGATCTCCGGACACGATTCCCACCGAACATTTATGGTATACAATCGAGTGATCAGTTCGTGCACGAAATCCTGCATCGGCAGCCCTTTCGGAATTATGGACTGCTGTGGAGGCAACATGGTTCAAAAATGGTTCAAATGGTTCTGAGCACTATGGGATTTAACATCTTAGGTCATTAGTCCCCTAGAACTTAGAACTACTTAAACCTAACTAACCTAAGGACATCACACACATCCAAGCCCGAGCCAGGATTCGAACCTGCGACCGTAGCAGTCCCGCGGCTCCGGACTGAAGCGCCTACAACCGCACGGCCACCACGGCGGGCGGAGGCAACATGGCTGAGTATTTCTGCAGGGGACTTCCAACGACCTGTTGAGTCCACGCCACGCCGGGTTGCTGCACTACGCCACGCCAAAGGAGGTCCGACACGACGTTAGGAGTTATTCCATAACTCTTGTCACCTCACTGTATTCTTCTTTGTACCAGCTACTTAACGGTTAGTTCATTTAACTGAATGAATAGAGAAAGGTTC
This sequence comes from Schistocerca gregaria, assembly GCF_023897955.1. Classification (NCBI taxonomy): domain Eukaryota; kingdom Metazoa; phylum Arthropoda; class Insecta; order Orthoptera; family Acrididae; genus Schistocerca; species Schistocerca gregaria. The sequence goes on from NC_064922.1 coordinate 668,793,518, forward strand.
TTCAGAAGCTCATGACCTATGCTTCTATAACGAGACTAAAGTTTTCCTCCAGTTCGTACTCAATAACCATTTCCTCAAGTTGCTTTCGCTATTTTACGATGTTGTTGTTGTGGTCTTCAGTCCTGAGACTGGTTTGATGCAGCTCTCCATGCTATTCTATCCTATCCAAACTTCTTCATCTCCCAGTACCTCCTGCAACCTACATCTTTCTGAATTTGCTGAGTGTATTCAACTCTCGGCCTCCCTCTACAATTTTGTACCCTCCACGCTGTGCCCCAATACTAAATTGTTGATCCCTTGAAGCCTCAGAACATGTCCTACCAACCGATGCCTTCTTCTAGTCTAGTTGTGCCACAAACTCCTCTTCTCCCCAATCCTATTCAGTACCTTCTCATTAGTTATGTGATCTTTCCATCTAATCTTCAGCATTCTTCTGTAGCACCACATTTCCAACGCTTCTATTATCTTCTTGCTCAGACTACTTATTGGCCATTGTTTACTTCCATACATGGCTACACTCCATAGAAAAACTTTCAGTAACGACTTCCTGACGCTTTGTTAACAAATTTCTCTTCTTCCAGAAACGCTTTCCTTGCGATTGCCAGTTTACATTTTATATCATCTGTACTTCGACCATCATCAGTTATTTCGCTCCCCAAACAGCAAAACTCCTTAACTACTTTAAGTGTCTCATTGCCTAATCTAATTCCCCCAGCATCGCCCGAGTTAACTCGACTACATTCCACTATCGTCGTTTTGAGTTTGTTGATGTCCATCTTATATCCTCCTTTCATGACACTGTCCATTCCATTTAACTGCTCTTCCAAGTCCTTTGCTGCCTCTCACAGAACTACAATGTCATCCGTGAACCTTAAAGTTTCTATTTCTTCTCCAAGGATTTTAATACCCACTCCGAATATTTGACCATTGGATGCAGAAACACAGGGTCTTGTTCATCGTATAGTGGAGATACGTTGGTGAGAGAGAGGGTATATCCCCGAGGATAGGCTACTACCGCGTTCTATAGGCGAATTCGCTATTTGAACGATGCCACTTCGTTTCAGTGCCCTGTGGGCTGAAATGTCGATAAGTGAATGATGTTCCAAAGAGCTGTTGCCTGCTAATTTAAAAAGTAAAAGCGCTGTGTCACGACATTCCTTTTTATATCTGAATGACCCGCGTACTTGCTATAGTCAGTCGGTGCTAACTGCTTCACTCACGATGGTGTTGACATTTTTCGTGTTCCACCGTGTGGGCTGTCACGTAGTTGTCAACGAACGTCACGCTCACTGCCCCGCCGGGAGCGGGTGATGCAGTTTGCATAAACAGCCGTGTACAAGTGAAAGCCCGTGCGGGCCCGGCGTGTTTGACGAGTGGCAGGCAGCGTTAGGCACCCCTAAAGAAATCAATGAGCGCGTGTGGCGAGCGCCACGCCCAGTCCCATGGCGCCGTCACGCGAGCGGTCTGCTACCCGCCTCGCACGGCCTGCACCGGACAGGCCGCCTCGCCAGCCCACAGGCGCTGCCGCCGTCCATCGCGTGTGCAGGCGCGCCGGCCAGCGGCGGCCACCGTGTGCCATACTCACCGTTTCTGGTCAACGACAACGTTTTTGGGAATTACCTTCATTAGTAACGCCACTTTAGGAGATGTATCCCTTCTACAAAAATTTCTCAAAAAATGAAAATAATGAACCTTTTAGAATGATATTTTCACTCTCCAGTGGAGTGTGAGCTGATTTGAAACTTCCTGGAAGATTAAAACTGTCTACCGGACTGAGACTGGAACTCGGGATCTTTGCCTGTCGCGGGCAAGTGCTCTACCATCTGAGCTACCCAAACACGAATCACGCCCCGTCGTCGCAGCTTTACTTCTGCCAGTACCTCGTCTCCTACCTTCCAAACTTTATAGAAGCTCTCCTGCGAACCTTGCAGAACTAGTACCCCTGAAGGAAAGGATATTGCGGAGACATGGCTTAGCCACAGCCTGGGGGATGTTTCCTCAATGACATTTTCACTCTGCACCCTGCTAATGGCCAAGGTCCCGAATTCGAGTCTCGGTCCGGCACACAGTTTTAATCTGCCAGGAAGTTTCAAATACTCAGCCATGTCTCCACAATATTCTTTCTTTCAGGGGTGCTAGTTCTGAAAGGTTCGCAGGAGAGCTTCTGTAAAATTTGGAAGGTAGAAGACGAGGTACCGAAGGAAGTAAAGGTCCCGAGTTCGAGCCTCGCTCCGGCACTCAGTTTTAATCTGCCAAGAAGTTTCACTGAGCCTTTTATTTTCAAAAACATTCTCTTCGTGTAACGTCTGCTTTAGATTCAGTATTCAGCAACTGAGCAACGCTCACTGTTGCGCTTGTGGATAGTGTCGTGAAACACAACTATAAACTTACTGAAAACCTGATGTGCAATAATGAAAAGTAATCCAATTATATGACAAAAGTAACTAATTCTGTACTCAGAGAAAACTGTTTAACTGAAACTAAATACTAAAGTAAATTTTGAAAGCTGCGGTGCCTGAATTGCAGTTTATGACTTGAAATGTCCACATAATTTCTAACTGGAAATGTCCTCAAAACTAAAATACTGTTCTATTAAGAAGAGAAATAACGGCTTGAGTTTACCAGCAGTGTTTACTGTAAATTAATATGCTTGCTTAGCACAACTACTGATAATTCGCACTACGACCTGTTTCCTCATAAGAATGGAAAGTGAGATCTGCCCTGAAATAAAAGTATCTTACCTCAAGGTGAGAACGTTGTTTTGTGTGTCTCGTGTACTATCGTTCTTGAAACCAAATAGAAATCAGCAGATGCATCAACTAAGGGAAAATGGACTACTGACAACAAAATTTGTTTCTTGCTTGTCAGAATCTTTGATTCGTGGGGCGAAAGGTGCAACGCACACGCCTCAAAATATTCAAAACCTTACTAAAGATTATGGAGGTTAATGTAAAGAGAGTCGTTAAGGTGTACTTAAAGAAGACTGTACAACATAAAAGACATTCTCTCAATTCATGAATTACATACGTTCCAACCAGTTGCTTTATTTGTGACTTAATGAAAGCAAAGCGATCAAATGAACACTGGACATGAATGTTATTAGTTGTATGGTGACAAAGATTTCCTTCAATTAACACTTCTGATCAACAAACATTACATTCTTCCGCATGCATTGGTTACCGTGAAAAATTCTTCCAAAGGATTTTCTTCGTCAATAGCACCAATAACTTGTGTTTGCAAACAAGTTTTCATCTCCATAATAAAGTACTCCAGACAATTTCTCTCAGATTCACAAATATGAAATCTTCATCTCTAGTAATTCAACAGCTCACCACTGGAATAACACTCCTATGCTGCACAACCGACTGGCCACCAAGCGCACTACAGGTAACCACAGAGTGGAGGGTGTTATTCATTACTCGCACAATGTGTTCCTTCACTATTTCATTTTTGTCCCAGTACCGTAAAAGTGAATTATTTACAATTTCAGAAAACGTATGATAATTTTAAATGAAGAATGTATTGCCTGCATATGACAAACTAAAAACATCTGAAGAGTTGTGAAATGTTAGAAATTTTTGGAACAATACGAGTAAGTTTAATAGAAAGACAGTTAATATACAATATGTACAATAAAAAAAGCGAGAAGATAACGAGCGGAAGGCCAAGAACGAAATGCCTTCTCCAGTTCTACTATATTTGGTGGTTTATATGCATTAACCATTAACCCACGAGATGGTATGCTAAGTGGAGGGGTCCGAAGACCTTTGTTTAACCAGAGAAATACGGCCTAACTCATCTGAAATTTTTAATTTAAGTTATATAACAATTACTTTTACAGTTATTTAAGTGTTGCTTAAATACTGCATGTTGATTTCATTGTACCATGTTTTACTTTATATCAAAAAATCATATAGTATTACGTGTTTTTTTTTAAATACTGCGTATAAAGGAATTGTTAGAGAACTGAATTTAAAATTCTAAAACATCGTAGCATCTCTAACAAAATTATGTCTTCACATAAAATTGAATTTCTTTGTTTTCAATTTCACATAGTCTTGCACTCGGCAGGTACAAAAAATAAGTCTGAAAAACTGACATTCAATGCTCAATTCTACATTTTTCTTTATCACCATTCAGAACACATTTGATTTTAACTTACACTTTAAATACACTCCTGGAAATGGTAAAAAGAACACATTGACACCGATGTGTCAGACCCACCATACTTGCTCCGGACACTGCGAGAGGGCTGTACAAGCAATGATCACACGCACGGCACAGCGGACACACCAGAAACCGCGGTGTCGGCCGTCAAATGGCGCTAGCTGCGCAGCATTTGTGCACCGCCGCCGTCAGTGTCAGCCAGTTTGCCGTGGTATACGGAGCTCCATCGCAGTCTTTAACACTGGTAGCATGCCGCGACAGCGTGGACGTGAACCGTATGTGCAGTTGACGGACTTTGAGCGAGGGCGTATAGTGGGCATGCGGGAGGCGGGTGGACGTACCGCCGAATTGCTCAACACGTGGGGCGTGAGGTCTCCACAGTACATCGATGTTGTCGCCAGTGGTCGGCGGAAGGTGCACGTGCCCGTCGACCTGGGACCGGACCGCAGCGACGCACGGATGCACGCCAAGACCGTAGGATCCTACGCAGTGCCGTAGGGGACCGCACCGCCATTTCCCAGCAAATTAGGGACACTGTTGATCCTGGGGTATCGGCGAGGACCATTCGCAACCGTCTCCATGAAGCTGGGCTACAGTCCCGCACACCGTTAGGCCATCTTCCGCTCACGCCCCGACATTGTGCAGCCCGTCTCCAGTGGTGTCGCGACAGGCGTGAATGGAGGGACGAATGGAGACGTGTCGTCTTCAGCGATGAGAGTCGCTTCTGCCTTGGTGCCAATGATGGCCGTATGCGTGTTTGGCGCCGTGCAGGTGAGCGCCACAATCAGGACTGCATACGACCGAGGCACACAGGGCCAACACCCGGCATCATGGTGTGGGGAGCGATCTCCTACACTGGCCGTACACCTCTGGTGATCGTCGAGGGGACACTGAATAGTGCACGGTACATCCAAACCGTCATCGAACCCATCGTTCTACCATTCCTAGACCGGCAAGTTAACTCGCTGTTCCAACAGGACAATGTACGTCCGCATGTATCCCGTGCCACCCAACGTGCTCTAGAAGGTGTAAGTCAACTACCCTGGCCAGCAAGATCTCCGGATCTGTCCCCCATTGAGCATGTTTGGGACTGGATGAAGCGTCATCTCACGCGGTCTGCACGTCCAGCTCGAACGCTGGTCCAACTGAGGCGCCAGGTGGAAATGGCATGGCAAGCCGTTCCACAGGACTAAATCCAGCATCTCTACGATCGTCTCCATGGGAGAATAGCAGCCTGCATTGCTGCGAAAGGTGGATATACACTGTGCTAGTGCCGACATTGTGCATGCTCTGTTGCCTGTGTCTATGTGCCTGTGGTTCTGTCAGTGTGATCATGTGATGTATCTGACCCCAGGAATGTGTCAATAAAGTTTCCCCTTCCTGGGACAATGAATTCACGGTGTTCTTATTTCAATTTCCAGGAGTGTGTATGTCATTCTATGTTATGTACCTGGCAGTGTAGCCACAACGGGTTCCAAAATTTCTCATTCTTTTGAGTCATCCTGTACTAATAAGAAAACTAAATGAAAGCTTTATAAAAACTTTAAACTGAGAATCTAAAATAGCAAATGTGATATGTTGGTGTGTGGTGGCCAGCAGACACACTATTTCGGCGATCAGACACGTCACCATCGTCAGGTGCGCTGATGACGTTACCTCTTGGGGGACAGAGGAGGCTTAAAGCCCTCCCGCTACAGACCGGTCTGTATGTAAACTGGATGTGAGGGCTCGCATTGCCAGCCAAACAGTCCACTACATCTGCGTATGTAGCCAACGACAGCTAGCGTGGTGCTTTATTGCGCTAGCGTGCAGGTAGAAACTCCGTACCCTCTCACCGCCAGATTGTTGTGTGTGATGTCATGTTAAATAGAGCAAGTGATAGTTCCTGCGCCTTTTCCAATAACCACAGAAACAGATGGTAATATTATACCTGGCGCATGTTTTACTGGCGTCTAACGAAGTGGTCCTAGCGTTGCGACAATTGTGCTAAAGTCCTGGCACATTCATATTCCATCTCATGAGTATCTACCAAACAGTACTCTAAGGCCGTTGACTTGTAAGATGTTAAGTTACTCGAGTCCACCGCCCCTGTTCTCACCAGGGATTTTCGATGGTGTGCAGTAATTGACAAAAAACACACACCAAGATTTCTGTATATCTAAGCTCCATACATTCCAACATCAGGTTTACTGTAGATACCGAGACAGACGGAAGACTCTGAATCATAAAAAGAACAGACGGCAATTTGGCCCACATTGTGTGTCGTAGGAAAACGGATAATATCCTAAACTTACACACAGACAATACCTCCACGTGGCGTAGAGGATATGTTGGAAATGGAACACCTCAGAAAGGCGTTGCTCGAAATGATAAATCATTCGCGCTCTGTCCCCCATCTCTGCAGTGCAACCTGTAGAGACACAAGAAGTTACAGAGAAGGAGGCTGTCGCAATCTCTTTACCCTACAGTATCGGGAAAAGTCGGGTACACAATGCATAAGAACCGCGTAAAATTTGTGCTTTTCAAGAACATTTTGGAGAGCGCTAACGTTGAAATACTGGGACAGTGTCGTTAGTGAGGCCATAAAAACAGGACAAACTTCCGAACCATAAATGCGGCTGTGTCCTCAGGGTTGGATACAAGCTCAGGATCTAATTAAGAAGACTCTTAGCACACACAACGAAATGGGGCTGGGATGGACGGAGGGCCTGTACCTACATTCTGGAGCCGGGTCGACCCACGCTGTGTCACTGGGCACAGTTACAATGCGACCGCCACTAACGCGCAACTTCCGGCGGGACAGTTTATAGAGAGGCTCGTTGGGGGCTGGAAGGGGGCTGGGATAGCGGAAGGAGGGGAAGTCATATGAATCAGCAGTGCACATTCTAAGCGGAAAATTTTATGATTTAATTGATCAATGCAATAACGACATTGGCGTGTTTACAGTAACGGTGTCATTGTTGTTGACACTGTTGTTGGCCCAGGAGAGGTCGTTGGTGCCAAGTAAATAGAGTAACAATTCCTCTGCTACCAGTTCCTTACAACAACGAATAGTCTGCTGGCAGTATTAGTCCCTAAATGTCTCTGCTACTCGTCCAGAATGTCACGGAGATTTTTCTCCCGCAATAAACGTAGTGCCACTTTTTGCTTTTCCCCTAAAACCATTGTTCTGCCTACTGTCTCCTAGTTTATAACCGTATTAACGGATGATCGAACCGAGACGTACGGAAAGTGTCACAGTCCAGAATTCTTTGACTGATCGGTGGAAATACTAATCCTTTCGCAGAGGTGAGAGTAAAACATTTCGTAAGGTCACTATGTAACAGCGTGAGTTTAGATGCTTCACTTCTCACCTGAAGTTGCACTATTCCGAGAACAGAGCAAGGCTCACACTGTGCTTCGCAATCGAGAGTCGTCTTTGCTGAAGCGTAGAGCTATCGTACCCTTTCGAAACGGGGAAATGGGGACGCCCACGTTGCTTAAAACCGAGGCCGACTCGTCCAGCATTCATCGACAGCATCAACACATGCTGAAAATGTACCGTACATGGTCATTACTGGTACGGAGCCCGTGAACACTGACAAAGGCACTCCAAGAGAACAGTTTCTCCAGCTTGTCAATCTGCAGCTCAGGTGCGGGCGTCACCAAGTCGAACAAATCAGGTTGGCAGGAGCCGCGTGGCAGGCGCTCTTCTATGGTAGAATCCTCCTATGTCACAATCCAAGACGAAACCGGGTACGGACAGGAAGAGAGAGTTAACAAAAGAAAAGAAGAATGTTTCACGTGTGTAAGATGTAGTTGCGTAGTGTCTTCGGGAGTATACTCCTGAAGCGAGCTTCACAAGCACCTCACAGTAAATACCAGCTGCAATTTAACATCTCACTGGTCTTGGAGCAGCAGCATAGTGCCGTTGCAGTTCGAAGATGGGCCAGAATGAACTGCTGCAACAGAAATGCTGGCAAGCTGAGTCCAATAACAAGATGCCGATCCAGTCAAGGAACCTGCAATGTGACTTCTATTCTGTTGTCGACCTCACGTATGCACCTGTTCTTCTGTCCGATATAGCATGAACAGAACAGGAATATCTTGAAGGTGGAGCGCCTCCAAGTTTTTGCAGTGTCTATCAAGTTCAGGCACATGACCCTATACTGTGGCTACAAAAATGTACGAGTTAAATAGGCTGGCCAGCTAACAACAGAACACACAGCCTGGTAGTACTCTTGTTGTCGAGAACATCAAGTTGCCACCAATCGAGGCTGCCAGTTTTCTAAATGGGAAGCGGAATGGTTTGGCCAAAAGACATCACTCTCAGGACAAGATGGGTGGGAGACGTATAGATGTTCACTTGTCATAAAGAATTGACGTGCCGATTAACCACCAAACAGCAATGACCTCTGAGAGTGCGCAGGAGCGGAAACCCATTTCTGAGAGTGGTTAGCATGTAGGGTGACTGTAGCCAATGACCTACGCTACCACCACAGAGTGACAAGAAGACCTTGCAATACCAGTAATATCGCATTAGGTTAACAGAGCGAAGGAGAAACGTGTGACCACGAGCTTCAAAAGCCTTTACCAACGGCGCTAACAACAGAAACATGAGAGTTGCCAGGGGACGCAGGAATAAGATGGTGTCGACGTCTTCTCGAACACAGGGCCACGAAGCGGCATCGTTGTTCACAAAGACAATCAACTGCTACGACAGTCGGAGGACGTCACACAGCTTCCAGATAAGAAGTACTTTTCAGTCCAATCGGAGATGTATCACCGAGCACCCCCCACCTGAGTTGCTGAGACCAGGACCACAGACATCCTAATGACTCAGACCAAACAACTGTGTGACTGCTCCCGGAACACCTGCAGCATCAGAAGGTAAGCAGCGAGGGAAGGAGGAATAGAGACGAGCCTGATGCCCGGGCAGATGGCAAACAAGAAGGATGTGGGATGACAGTTAGGTGGAAACACCACGAAGCTCTACCCAGGATTTCGGAGTATTTTTCGGGAAGTAAGAAAACTGGTGGAGCAGTTCCCAAACCCCTTGGGTCCAAAATCCAGACGAAATCTCGTCGTCTCACTATTATTTCGCAGTTTTCGTTTCGGCCAATTGTTGACTGCCATTGTGCTCTTCATTTTCTCGCTATAACTTTACCTCCTTTCAGTTTGATTTAAAGTTTCGTTATCTGACGTGTTGGTCGTTCTGGATCCATTTTTGTAGATATTCGTTCCGTATCTTTTAACTGTGATCCAATTTTCCTATCACACTCGAAATTTTTAATTCTTTTCCCATATTCTGATTTCCTATTCTATCTATTATTTTACATTCCTTCACCTCTCTGAGAAACCTCATCTCGACTCCTTCAATTTGTTATTTTGTTTTTCTTCAATATCCACTATACTCTTCCATATCATAGGGCCAGAAACGGGACCTTTTGAATAAAATGTCATTGTTTCTTCTTTCCGTCCCTTGTGCTCCATTGTTATATTAACTGTACCACAAATGCGTCGAAATGTATTCAGCTTAATCTGCATATGTTCTTCGTATTCACGCGTTATCTTATATTCATGATAGTTAACATATTTTCTTTCCCTCATGATCTATTATCTTAGTTCTCAATGACTATTTTACAAAATATTGTACTGACTTAGACTCAGTGCATATTTTGTAACTTTCTTGTTTTGTCTATGAATTCCTTTCTATAAATCATCACTTCTAGGAAAAATCAGTGTAATATCCTTAGACTATCGGAGCGGTTTTTGTTTTACCGAGTGGTTTACTTGCACCCAGTGCTCATCCTAGAATTCAAGATGTGAACTGCATCATCAGTGTAAATATGGGAAATCGCTGGGATAAACTTGTCTTACCACTTTGTATCGATTCTGGTTACATGTCGTCTATTAGGTTACCAATGTTTCGTTATACGCACTTTTGGTAGCTGATATAAGATGTAGAGGGTAACCTCTTAGTTACGTTATTCTACCTAACTTTCTCTGATCACATTATTGAAAACTTTCTAAAATCTGTGAAGACAATATATTTATTTTTGTTTAATTCCATCTACTTTTCATTAAGTTTTGTAAAATAAAGATGCGATACTCATTGATGGTGCCTTAGTAAAACCTACCTGTTCTTCCACTAGTAAATCCTCTAGTACTGCTTCCAATACTGTGTTTCAAAATCTTTCATAAAGTTTACATTGGTGTCAGGTTTCCACGTTTTTCCTTCCTTCTAGTGCATCGATAATACTTATGCTTTGTTCCAGTTTCGTGATACATCTGTTTGGTTCCAGCACACGTTGGACAAATCTAAGAATTCATGATTTAGCGATGGTCGTCTATATTCAATTGACGTTCATTGATTCCATATAAACGCACTGATTTGAAATTTTTAGTAGTTTCTGAGGTCGAGGAGTGTCCTAAAGCAAAATTCTACGAACATACTGAGGAGAGAGAAGATGTCTGAAAGATTTTTTGCACAAATTGCGAGACAAACTGACACAAAGAAAGTATAAACTTGTAATCCATGTGGCTGAAAAGACCATACAGGAAGCTCTGTGAAAGCCTGCTGCTTCGTCTCAAAGAGCAGAATAAATTTAAAAGAGAGAGAGACAGAGAGAGAGAGAGAGAGAGAGAGAGAGAGAGAGAGAGAGAGAGAGAGAGAGAGAGAGAGGGCAAGAGAGAGATAAATACTGTAAAAAACTCTGTTGCGAAGATAAGGAGAGCTGTTGTAGTGTCGATAATAGACCCCAGTGCAAAGTGCATGGTATATTTATACTGTTTAGTATTGACAGATGAAAAGAACTGAATTATGAAAAATACCTTCCAAGAAAGTTATTATTTTAAATACTAAAGATGTATTATCAATATTGACTACGCACAACGGTTGATATGACGAGGTTTTGGATCTGAATATGGTCTACACTGGCTGAAACTGGACACCGAAAATAAATAACACTGTGATCTACTCTCAACTGCTCCACCTGGAGCTATCAGCATCTCCTGGAGACCAACCAATTGGCTGTGCTTGACAGGCGGGCGAGCCTCCAGCGCTTCGCCGAAGATCAGACCTTGAGGCGATGACCGATGTTTTTGATCGAAGTTGGCTGGCCTTGGAGGTTACTGCATTGCAGGAGTATAATAAACATACTTTGGAGAGTTAAACATACTTTGGAGAGTTGACACCGTATTATGTTCGACGAAACATACGTCACCTGTCATTATGAGGACGAACAGGTATTGAGATACAGTTATATAAGCAGTAGCAGAAATAAATATATCTGAGAATACCTTCAATAAGGACGGCGGTTCGGATCTCAGCTCACCCTAGAAACCGGCTATCGCGGAATTTCAGGTAGACGAGTGTCTGACAGAGATAAGTACGTTAGTTTTTCGGTCAGGTTATCGCATTCGTAAGTCACGAGGAGCCTCCAGTTTTTTTTATCTATCCTCCTCCAGGAGAGCCCGTACCCGTTACGGACAGTACTACGGGCAAGACTTGTCGAGATGGAGAGCTAGAACTCTTTCGAGCGCTGCCTCTGGCGGCGGCAGCTGTCACATTCCAGCGCGGCCTGGAGTGTCAGTGTGAGACAGGCCGTCCAGAAGCAGATATGGAGCACGCAGCGCACGGGAAATTTCAACTGTCCGTGGTGGCTGGGTGGAAAACGGCGAGAAAATTTTGGTCAGTACTATTTAAAAGAAGAGCTACACACACACACACACACACACACACACACACACACACACACACTGCTGAAGTGACACGTACAGCAAACGGAAGTAGTTTATTTAAAAGAAGCGCTTTCGCATTGATCAATATCACTCGTCCTTCACTTTAAAGTTATAGAACCTTAAATAAAAATAATGACTAGAAACACTGTGAAACAGCGAATGAATACAAATAGCTACATTGACAGATGATCGGCCAACTGTTAGTCAATAAGGAGCGACATATCCCAGATTATACAGTAATGATTATTTACGTAATCGCCCGAGCTAAGAACTTAGTAATTAATGTTAACTATCTATTATCACGTATGCGCGCACAACAGGTTAAAACAGCATGTGGTAGAGTTAGTAGTTCTGATACCATTCATAAAACAATATTATAAAGAAATTCGCCCCACATTTTGGTTGATTAGGATGATATCTAGAAAACAGCGGTTGATGCATTAAGTATCAGAATTCCACGTTAAAGAACACATCTTATAACACAAGGAATGGAAGATGAATACTCATGCGTTTCGTATAGGCCGACGAAAAGTATCGTATGTACGTAATTACTGTGGCGCCGAATAGCGTCTGCCGTGACACGTTACACCTTGGAGAGACAGCACTAAATCCTCGTAGAAGGGTGGTGGGTCAAGTTAAGTATTTTATTTATATTCCCTTATTTCTTGTTCCACGGGTAACTGCAGTCAGGTCATTATGAGGCTAGTTGAGTATTAACGCATCATCGTGATACAGGAACGAAATGTCCACAATGAAAGGGATTGTCAGTTTGGATTTATTAAATGTTGAGGAAAACTTCATCCGTCTAGAAAGAAAACACTACTTCGAGACTTAAAAACACGTGTCTTCCATGGAGGACACGGAAAAACGCCGAACCTAAAACGAGAGAATCATTAGCGTGTTTAAATTTTAACGAAAACTTCTCACCACCACTAGACGGATGTAGGGCAGTGCCGGACCCAAGGAGATGGAAACGTTCGTTGCCTTGTGCGAGCCATGGTTGAAGTGTTTCAAATCCACCGAACTTCTCCCACTCTACCTGAGACCGAACGCCGTTTTGAAGGCGATGAAGGCACCCCAAAGGTGAGCGGAAGAGAGGGACTTAGAATCTTAAAACATGGGATGAATGGATGTTTTTGAAATTTAACGCACCGTTCACTCCTCTCTTTGTAGCCGGCCGGTGTGGCCGTGCCGTTTAGGCGCTTCAGTCTGGAACCGCGTGACCGCTACGGTCGCAGGTTCGAATCCTGCCTCGGGTATGGATGTGTGTGATGTACTTAGGTTAATTAGGTTTAAGTAGTTCTAAGTTCTAGGGGACTGATGACCACAGATGTTAAGTCCCATAGTGCTCAGAGCCATTTGAACCTCTCTTTGTACGCGAGAGTAGCACTCCTGAGAAGCTGTGGGCGTCAGAAGTGAAGCATGCTTTCAGACGAAGATGGAAAAATTACGACGGGAGGAAGAAATAGTTTCAATGGCTACTTTCATATTAATCGGATTTGTCTTTCACTTACTCCTAAACATCGTGAACGGGACCTCTTTATGCCTGTACTCTGGAGGGAGAGTATGTGGTGTGACGAGCGAGTGTAAGACTCTGACGGACGGTTAGACGCAGCCTCTATCACTGACTCTCACTGCCGGCAGCATGTGCGCCAAAGCTCACGTGAGAGATCTTCTGTTGTTATTGGTAAGAGCGCTGGTAGGCCACGACGGGTTGCGTTTCTGTAGGTTTCGTTTTGCTTGCTTTATTCTGTCTAATCACGGAGATTTTTGGGGTCGTTGGTATCACTCATATTGACTTTCGATTCATCCGTTCCTCGCTACGCCGTGATTTTCTTCGCACTGTCACCGCTATTTTCTTTTCCTCTCCTCATGAGTGTACTTCTGATTAAAGTTACAGAGTTATTGCATTAGGAGGACCATTACTCACCGCGCAAAATTTCGATAATCATTCGTTGTTTGTGAACCTGTGTTGTTACACCAGATGCGTGTTGTGCTATTTAATCCAGACTTATTAAAAAAAAGTCATTGGAAATCGTTGCTTAGCATCGCTGATGCAAATGTAAGCAATCCATCACTATTTGTAAGAGTAGTCGGTAGTTGGCGAACAAGCATGTTTCTCAGGTGTTCCTGCAAGATGTGAGAGAGAATAATATTTTTCCCTTCTTATATGTAACGATCCCTTCTTTTCCTCTCCTCATGAGTGTACTTCTGATTACAGTTACAGAGTTATTGCGTTAGGGGGACCATTATACACCGTGAAACATTTTGATAATCATTCGTTGCTTGTGAGCCTGTGTTGCTACACCAGATGCGTTTTTGGCTATTTAATCCAGACTTATAAAATAAAAATCATTGGAACCCGTTGTTTAGCATCGCTAATGCAAATGTAGGCAATCCATCCCCCCCCCTCCCCTCTCTTCACGGTGTTACTCTGAACCACCTACACATAGAAGCCGTTTCTGTTGCACGACGTTAGATTATTAAAACGAAAGCCACAAAGTTGACGCGGTAGAAACTGCAGAAGCAATTAATTAGTTCTCAGGTTAGTTCAAATATTAATTTGAAACTTAGCTAACCTTGCGAGAAACTACTTTAAATATGTGAGATAAAAGACAGACTTACTTAGAGTTAACTTTTCGTACCAGGAGGTTTATTAGAGACGTAGCAGTAGACTTTCAAAATGTTATGCCAATTGTGTTTTTATACATTTGTTCGCGACAGCTTTATCGTATAAAAGTAACTGAGAAAATTGCAAAATCAAATGTAGGCCCATTTATAGAATTCTATAGGAGCTAAACCATTTTATTTGATGTGAAAGCAAAAATTTAACGAGTTATTTTGATTTATTGTTGTTTTAAGAGATAGAAATCAGAATATAAATTTTATTTCAGTTTAATACTGGTACAACTGGAGTGGAACGGATCTATTGATGTCGTGCTTGGACGAAGGACGTCCAGCTACGATTTTCTACTCAGAGTGAAGATGTCGTTAATAGCTGCTGACGAGCACAATTGTAGTTTGGGTGGTGAATCCGTTTTAGATAACGACTTAAAAATTCTTTCCAATAGAAACAGAAAATTTTGTTTGTGCTGTCAGTACTCAGAACTTCCTTTGTGGTTTAAGATATGAACTTATATTTATTTGAGGAAGCTGACAGTGGGTCTATAAATATTTTGTGAGCTGAAATAATCTGAAAATACATTCCTGCCTACTTCTGCTTGTAATCTAGTCAAGTGAGAATGTCAGAGACTCTAATGCAGCCTCAGTGATTTTGTTGCTAGCCTATCTGCATTCAGCTCGAGTGACGATATTTGGTCTTTGCTTAAAAACATTACTTGCTGGTTCTTTGTCGGAGGACATTATTCCTAACATAAGCAGAGCATTCCTGTTTTAAATAGACATAATAGGGCTACTACAGTTGCTAATTCGGTTATTTGGAAATGTTCTAGTCGTGAACAGTCTTCTTAAAGTTCACTTGAAATCCATACATCGTTATTCTTAGGTAAGAATAATTATGGTTTGGCGATAGGCTGGGGGCAAGTAAATCAGACCTCGTTCCTACATGCCTACCAAATAAATCACGTTTTCGAGTGTCTAACTTGTACAGAGCGAGAATAGTATCTGCGAAGTCTATAAATATTCAGGAGGTATGTTTAGCCTGTCAAATATGACACGCACTTTCACTCCTTACAGAGATTATTTATCGCTTATTTATCATCTTAGAAATCTATACAACCTACGTGACAGTTGTTACATGCAGATTAATGCGTATTCCTGTTATTATTTTGGTATGTAACTGACCACCTGACTCTGTAGCCGATGCCATTGACACAAGCTTCTACTGTGGCTCTCCACTCTGAGGTAACCGGTTTAACCATGGTGGTGGCTCAAATTTTCACTGCCAGCATTTGGCCGGTAATGGGAGGAAAGGCGAGAAGTTGTTAACCATCAATCTTTGTGGCAGTATCTGTGTTAAAATTCAGACACCTCTGCAGTGTAGCATGAAGTGAATGTATGTCAAGCTGTTGGTGGTGATTCACCTCCATGGCGCCGTCTTAGAGGAGTAGGCCACATACTGTCAAAATATCTCACCCAATCACGTCTCTTGTCATTATCGTTATCGTGATCATCATAATATACACGTGGCGCTCATTTATACACATGTCCTTTACAGTTATCTGTGCCATGAATTCAGAATTCGCAGACACGTCACGCTTTCTGTGTCCTACACCCAAAATGGCCTTAGTGGTCATCTCGTTGGACAGAGATTGGAATCGGCGGCACTTGTAGTGCCGAGGTGAGCAGACGCAGCGCCAGACATCTGAGGTCACTCACCTGCTCCACTGATAATGACGTACATCTCTCAGAACTCAGGGTAATGACCGTCATGGAGCAGTTTGGAGGACTGAAACGCATCAGCATGAGTGAACGTGGTGCGTCGCCAAGTTGGGTGATGGGAGCCGATGTTGATTGGAGTGCGCTGCCTTTGGAGGTATGGACAGCGAAGCGAAAGGTAGGGCGGCATCTGTTAAAGGCTCCACCAGAGTCCACGGTATAGAGGCTGACGGGTCAAGGTGCAGCGCCGGGCCAGAATTGGGACAGTGTCTGGACTCGCTTGAAGTGACACAGCACGCCGAAGGCGCCGCGTTGGGATTAGCAGGACAACAATAAGTTAGAAACCTGCTGTAGAGCTGGTGTGCCGAAGGGCCAGGACTTTGAATCCATCGGGCGCTGATGGCCGTGCAGTTGAGCGCTCCACAAACCAAACATCATTTCATTTGAATCCACTGACGTTCGACGCGGTGTTTGCCCACAGAGAGTGAACACGACAGGCCAGAAGGGCAGCTGGAAAAGAGGACCACAATTTCCATAAATTCGCGGATAAGGGATTCCGTATCACAAGAGGTGCACCAGGAGTGTGCTTTAGTGAACGACAGAGGAAGCTGTTTGGTGATTTGATTCAGATCGGTGCACAGTCTACAGTGTACAGTGAAAGGTGAAGGCATTATGCTTGGAGTAACTGTTCTGCCAGCCATATTTCACATGGAAGGACCATGTGCACAGCTTTTTGTGTTGTAGTTTAATGTGTTTACCTCCACACGGTTCATGCACTTCTTACCTCAAAACGAGAGTTCTGTAAATCCTGTTGGTAAACATTATGCTGTGAGAGGTAGTCATATTTGGACAGAGAATAGTTACTGTTGATTTTGTGCATGTAGTGGTCTGCTTGAATGGCGGTACTGTTGTTACCATTGAGTATTTGGTGGTTCAAATGGCTCTGAGCACTATGGGACTTAACGTCTGAGGTCATCAGTCCCCTAGAACTGAGAACGTCTTAAACCTAACTAACCTAAGGACATCACACACATCCATGCCCGAGGCAGAATTCCATCCTGCGACCGTGGCGGTCGCGCGGTTCCAGACTGCAGCGCCTAGAAGCGCTCTGCCACACCTGCCGTTGAGTAAATGGTGGATTAAGTGCTTAGTTGATTCTGTATTTCATTTTATTTTAAACCTGTGAAGTCCGAGTTTGAAACTGTGGTTTTCTGCATATAAGCCTACATGGCTACTCTAGAGTTCATACTGCATTGGCTGGAACTTCTTTTGTTTGTTTTGAGGTAGTTCTGATTAACGGATATTTTTCATTTTCTGCTTTATTCTCCAGCCAAGAGGCCAAATATTCTGATGGTTTGTGTTCTTGTTATTGACCCCAATTTTAGTGCTGTTTGTTACTGCTGCGAAAAAATTTTAACTCATTTTGTTGTTCTACTATCCTAAGTTTCCAAGAAGCTGAGCAGTACATTTGAATTCATTTCGACAAATAGGTATTTTCTATTTTGTAGTGTGAGATGTTTCTGTTTAATGAATATTGTTTGTCAAAGTGGGCCCATCCCAGTGCAGCCTCGAGGCCAACCCTACCTGTTTATACTTCACAAAAACAAAGGCGACACAAGTCTCACGTATCTGTAAGGACAGGTGTCAATGCGCGCAGAATAGGACATCATTTACGAGAGGTGGATCAACCCAACCTGTCGGCTATCCATACCAACAATGTCTTACGTCAATTACATTTTCCGTTATGTAATCTGTTTTTTTTTTTTCAGTTAAGCACATTGTCCAGATTACAGCGTGTTATTAATATCTATGTCTACATACATACTCTTCAAGACGCTGTTCAGTGAGGCAGAGGTAGAGGCTACTCTTTATCGATGTTAGCGATTGTTTTATCTGGTCCATTCACATGGTGAGCAACCCTGACCTCTCTGTAAGTTGTTCTTAAGACTCATAAGCGAGGTATACGTAGGATGCAGCAGATTTGTCACACAGACATCCTCGTGTAGTGCAGGTAACGGATTATGATTGAAAATTTTAAAAAGGTGTGGTGTAATATTGCGTTAGCTTCTAGTGACTGACGAGCTTCTGGTATCGACATTTATAATAAGGAAATGGGCATGTGAAATCATTGTGAGTTGGGCTACCCTCAATCGGCATAACTAGCCAGTGCAGCAGAAATACACAGTGAAGGGAAGGCGACGTCTTTGTCATCAGTGTTTTTATGGTGTTACCGATTACTCGACCGGAAGTGACAAATCGGCACAACAATTGTGCTGCTATCTTGTATAAATGACCGTTGATTTTGTAGTACAGTTATTCAGAGTTGAGTAGTACCACCGCGACGTAATCCGCCCATCAAACTTAGTACCACAGTGCAATGGGCATACTGATCCACTCCAGGAGCTGCTCAACTCGTGCCAGCAGGCCGTGGATCTCATGTGGGGCACAGCAGCTGCCTTCTGGGCAACTCGCGCAAGCCGCCTGTGTAGTGTCGTTCATCGAAGAGAGGCTACCTCATCAGGATTCCAGTACGGGAAACTGAAGACAGTATTGAGGCTCATGCAACGTAGCCACGAAGCTGGCGCCAGGTGCAGACGTCAGAAGAGCAGGATGCCAGCACGTGTTCCAGCCAGCTGGCCAGACGCAAGCCGCCAGCTGACCGACTACTGGTCCACACTGACTTGCTCACTTTAATACAACGCAGCAGAAGCAAGGTAATGACTAGGAACAAACTGTTAATTTCGACAGCCACTTTTTCGCGGGTCTCCTAACTCTACCATCCAAATTCTCTCCATAGTCACATAGCTTCCTGACAAAGTATCGGCCCCCATGTTATCGAATTTACTCGAAAATGGTTTCCCTTATTTTAGACATTGTATTTTTCCAGAAATAGTATCGGAGAGGGCCTCAATTATACACGGACGTGTTACTATCCTGTTAGATCGTCCCTGAGTTTTTTGGTGACTACTGTCACACAAACTTGGTAAGAGCTCCCAGTGCTGGATTGGAATTCTGGCACTTTCATATTACATGTTATTTCTTTTGTAGGTGCACTACATTTTCCTAGAGTCCTTCCATTTGTCTCCTTTTTCATTCTCTTCTTCTGCTACATACAGTATTTCAGAGATGTAGCAAACTCCTAAGCTAACAACCACTCTGTTATCATCGTTGTGATTAACACCGTTCTGACTCGGAACTATTGCGGCCGTCTCATGGAAAATATATCGTTTTTCTCTACGATTATGCTGCAAATTAACCTTAGTGATTGTATTAGATGGTTAGCGTTATTGGCTAGTGGAGGCCCAGACTCGATGCCCAGTAACTAAGATTTTTGTATGGTTTAAAGATGTGAAATGTGATGTACTCCGCCTCATTCAACATATTAAAAAACTCATCGATTAAATAAGCAGTGAAATTGACAGCCAAGTCGCTCCAGTCACGTCAGTCGAAGGACTTGAATCAAACTAGGAGCCAAACACTATTTACATATTTACTCGCAGTTTCCCTGCAGCTTAGCTCATATTCACACATATCATATATAGCTCCTGGAATTCCTCCACTACCCTCTCTTTGTCCATCTCTTCCTCTCTTGGTCTTACGTTCCCCCCCCCCCCCCCCCCTGTTTCTGCCTTCCTCCTCCTCCCCCTCCATAAACCCATCCTCTCCTGCCTGCGCTCTCTCTGTATGTTTCCTCCCACCTCCTTCCTCTCTGTAAATTTCCTTGTCCCACCTCCCGCCATCTTCTTCTTCCCCTCCCTATCTCCCTCTGGCCATCTCCTCTACCTGCTCCTTCGCTCTCCATCTCCTCCTGCTCCTTCACTCACTCAACATGCTTTCTTGCACTTCTCTCCGCAACCATCCCCTTCTGTGTCATGTTTTCATCTACCACCTTCTTCATACCTGTCCTATCCATCTTTCCTTATTCCATTCCTCTTGTGCCCTCTCCCTATCGATCTCTTCCTCTCCTTTCGCTGATCATCTCCTCCTAACTCCTCTCTGTATTCAACTCCACGTGTGTCCATCTAAGCCCCACTTTCCGACAGCCATCCTCATCCACACATGTAGCTCCAGCACAACAGGACGACGAGGTAGGCTGGACTTCTCATGTACACGCTGCTTGGCGTTCCTCAGATGGTAACAACCAAGTAACCACGACCTGTCTTTGTCGCAGGCTGTGAAATCGCTGATGATGAAACTGTGTGTTTTCTAGAAGCAGTCCAGCTCGCGGTGCTTATTGCTAGGTAAGCGGGCTATCCGATACATCTGATCTGGATCACCGCTGAAGGCACTTTCGAGAGCCAGGACGTATCTTCCCGGCAGGGGCCAAGATCATCCGACCACGCTACGACCCACTGGTACTTTCCAATGGGATGTAGTGGATCATCGTCAGAGCACGTTCGAGGATGCTCTGTACAGTGGGGCCACACTCTCAATCTAAGGCTTTGCCTGCAGATTGCCAGACGGTATACTTCGAGACTTGAGCCAAACAGCCGGCGTAATGACAACCAGTTAAGATGAGCCAGCAATAGGAGTCAGCAGAATTCCAGTGTGACAGGCACAACGCACCAGCCAAGGCTGAAGAGAAGACACGGAACTGTAAATCTGAGCCAATAAATGGTAACATGCTAGACAAGTTTTGTTAACATCGAAAGACAATCCACAGGGCCACATCATCACTCTGAAAACGCAGAGGTGTCACATCTTGACATCCCCACAATGCTGGCATGGAGACGAATGTATCGTTTCATGGTAAGCGTATTAATCAAGGAGCGTGAAGCTACAAGTACATTCCAAGTGAGAGAGTTATTATATGTTCCATACTACAAATATTTTAAAATCAAATGAACATTGTGTCACTTCAATCATTTTTATTCCTCCCATTTAGTCATACAGATTGATCCCAAACTTCACAGAAAAAATGCCCAATTTGGCAATATTTGTTATATAAGTTGACAGTAGGGGTCATTTGTCTTCAGTGGATCATTACAGTGTAATTGCATTTCTTTTGGTTCCTTGCCCCTAGTTATCTTTATATCTCTGCAATACTGAAAAAACTTCTACGACACTGCAAACAATGATGGTATGCATTGTGTATCACGTAGGGTCTGAAACCAATCTCGTTGCAGAATGAATTTCGACTCTGGTGCGGAGTGTTCACTGATATGAGTCTTACAGGCCGGCTGAAATTGTGTACCGAACTGAGACTGTGACATGGGGCTCAGCCTTTCGTGGAGAAGTGCTCTGCCAACTGAGCTATCCCAGCACGACTTAGGATGACTAGCCTGCACAGATTTATTTCCGCCATTACGGGTCTCGCTCCTAATTTCAAATGATTAGTTCTCCAGCATGCCCCGTGGACCTTCTCGAGATATGCAAGAGAACGTCTACAAAGTTTGGAATGTAGGAGACGTACTGGCAGAATCACGACAGTAAAAGCGGGTCGTCAGTAGTGCTTGTGGGGCTCTGTCGCTACAGTTCTTTATCGTGAAAGACAAACGTCCCAACTACGATTCCCGTATGAGCAATCATTTTTAAACCGACAGATTGTTTTGAACTTTTTACATTTACTCACAGTACTCCCTGCTGACAACAAGCCTGTTTTCAGTAGCGCACGATTCTGTCATAGGAATATTTTCCTGATAGTATTAATTGTATGAATCGATTTACCGGCTAAGAGTTGGCCGAAATGCACCTCGTGAAAGGGCTCTCTGAATGCAACGGACGAGTGCCACTGTGGGGCTATTGTGCGCTGCTCCCTCAACAACGTGAACCCCATCAAACGATTTGGAACTGATCGATGGCCCTTCATTCGACATGCTATGCAGTACTCGGTACATGCGATAAATACAAGCCAATAAAACTGAAACTGTAATCCTGTATTTCGTTTGGTTATAACGATATTAATGAAGTGTTTTTGTACTATAATTACCAGTGCTTGTTCAAATACGAATCTGGCGTAATGAATAATGACTTTCAAAATGAACACATTCAGTCTTGGCCCTGAAGAAACCTTATTTTGACGTAACTGGTTCAATTAGTTAATGACCATCTTCAGACTTCATACCTTGACGGCAGGCAGTGGCAGTGAACCAAAGCAGGTGTTATGACTCCACAAACGTCAACGGCAAATTTAATTATTGGACATTAATTTAATTTGAAGTTTCTGAGATTGAAACTGTTATTTATAAACACTCAAATCTAAAGAAAATGTTATCAATATTTGATTCGTTTGTTATCGAGAAGAATAGGTTTGATAAGTATAACAACTTTGTCCTACTAAGTCCATTGTGAGAGGTTGCTGTTACATGTGGTTCGAGGTAAGTTGCTTTACTGTGTGTTTGATGTATTCTGAGCTTCAGACACGTTTCTATATTAAAATTCTACTGTGTCAGAATGAGAAGAATTATATGCTCCTTTTGGTTGCAAGAAATTATGTCTCGTAAATTTTGTGAAAAAAATTGCCAGAATGTCCTTCGGCAAGCAGAAGACTGCTTCTCGACAGTGAGGAACGATAGAGATGATGAAATGTATCGATTGAAGACAATAAGTTCGGTAATGAATATTGGTAAATAATTTTTTTCCCTGTATGAAAAATGTGCTCGTATTTTTTCTTGCCATCTGAATAAATTACGCAAACAAATTAAAAGTAGTTATATGAATGGTCTGTAATTAATTAAAATAATTGTTGTAGATACGAGTACACAGGTCTGAATATGATGGTTTTTGCTTGAGTCTGTGTTTCGTGTTTTGGAGTTTGCATGTTACGGACGTTTTCAGGTATGGTGTGCTGGCGTAGCAAAACATACAAATTATACTCTCATTTCTACTCTCTAAATGATCACACAAGACCGTGAATCTCTTGTGCTAAGGTACTCAGAATATGTGTCTGAAGCACTTGTAAAAAGTTGTCGGTGAATTTTGGGGTCACCCGTATAATGAAGACCATTTTACAATAAATTTTGAATAACACCACCATCCCTATTATTACTTAACGTCTCTCTGTCCAACAATCCATATCTCTTAGATTGTCTTCTTCTGTTGTGAGGGTAGCGTTGTTGGTAGTTTTGAGTTCCAATATTTATTCTTGTCCTGTAGCCTACAGTAACAGTAAACTACATGCAATAGAGTGAAGTCCTCTTTGGAAATCAGTCAATGCTACCACCGCACACTGAGCTACGAAGACAGAACTTTGGTAAATAAGTAAGGGATGGTTTGGTCTATACAAAAACTGGTAAGCAGTAACTTTCAGAGTCGATATATTATGTACCTGCCATCGACATTCCAAAAACAAAATAACAGATGTTACACGATGGATAAAAACGTTTCAGTTTGTAAATAGTAAATGAATTACTTTTCACGGTTTTAGTTGGATTTCTGATTTGTCTTAAGTGCCTCCGACATACATCATTACTCGAATGTTTGACTGAGTTGAGATTTCGCCTACCAAGAAAGGAAATTTCATTGCATAAAACGTGCTTAATTTTCTAGTAAAAGGAACTAATTTCAATGCCAGTACATAAAATCTGGTCACGTGAATCCTGTACAGTGGTTTAGTTACGAAATGGAATAAACTAATTAAGTAACATTGCGGCAGTTTACACTTTCATTTCATGTACTCGATACCTTTACTGCCTCATGTTCATTAACAACTGGCTTCGAATAATTAACCTGAGATTTTTTCTGAACATTTTGTTTCTTCTAAAGTTACGCGTCGGAAAAGGCTATGTTTTAATTCGAAGATATATTTGTCGATGAAGTAAATACGGTCGCTTGTTTGTCTTAATATGACATAAGTACTCTATCAGTGACAGTTAATGATTAGGTTCTTTCTTAAAAGTGTCGGGACTCCACCAGGATTATGATAATTTCACACAAAGAGAAAGCATTTCCAAATTATTTCCGTTCACGCCTTCATATAATCACTCAGTCTGAAATTGCCATCGTTCCATAACCTTTTGAACTGTAAGATCAAATCCTCCGTTTAGAGCAATAGCAGTTATAATGTAGGTGGCTGTCACTGGTCAACCTGAAGAACACCCGTCAGCGTCGTACGCAAACCCATCCACGCACAGGGATTTATTCCTATTCATTTTTATTCGCTTGTGTTTGTTGGCTGAAATTTAAATCACCCTCCTCTTCCTTTTCTGCGTCACATACAAATTAGTTTCTTGTAGAACTTATTCTGAAAGTTCAAAAGTAAAATTACAGAAAAATCCTAGTGTGATTCTTAGTTTATTTGAAAGTTTATGTCTAGACGGGAAGTCGTTTCTGAAAGTATTTGTATGGAGTGTAGCCATGTATGGAAGTGAAACGTGGACGATAAGTAGTTTGGACAAGAAGAGAATGGAAACTTTCGAAATGTGGTGCTACAGAAGAATGCTGAAGATTAGATGGGTAGGTCACATAACTAATGAGGAGGTATTGAATAGAATTGGCGAGAAAAGGATTTTGTATCACAACTTGACAAGAAGAAGAGACAGGTTGGTAGGATATGTTCTGAGGCATCAAAGGATCACAAATTTAGCATTGGAGGGCAGCGTGGAGGGTAAAAGTCGTAGAGGGAGACCAAGATATGAATACACTAAGCAGATTCAGAAGGATGTAGGTTGCAGTAAGTACTGGGAGATGAAGAAGCTTGCACAGGATAGAGTAGCATGAAGAGCTGGATCAAACCTGTCTCAGGACTGGAGACAACAACAACAACAATAACATATCTAGACAAATCCGAAAATTCAGTATTGCCGTTCTAGCCAGAAGATTTCGTTATCTTTATCTTGAAACGTATCACTTTCAGCTATTATGTAGTCTGAGGTACTAGATGCTTCCGCCACATTTACACGCTCATGCAAAAAGCATCAGTTATTAATGTGCTGACCCGTTTTATAACTCAGTCTGGATTAATCTCTCACAAGTGATAAAGACGTAATTGATCAGTTCTATCGCAGAAATAACTGACATTTTACAGATTTCAGTGCATTTTCGTTCCTGTCTTTTTTCACCTCAAAATAGTGACGATAGATGGGATCGTTATTCAGTTAGTACTAACAGTCTTGCTAGTAGTTTCAAAGTAACACCGTACTGAGCCTCTAGCTCTGCGTTCCCTCACACAATCTCTGGCCAGAGAAGTTGTGACAGGTCATTTAGTCAAAGTTGGGAGTAACCGTTAATTACGTGCCTCCCGCTGGCGGAAATGGGAACCATTTGGAATGAATGACTAGGGGGCAGTCAGCGTGCTCTGACGACCAAGGGATGGTAGAGAGAAACGGAAGGAAGAGAGAGAGAGAGAGAGAGAGAGAGAGAGAGAGAGGACACTTCGACACTCCGTTAGAGGGCTGGTAACGTTTCTATTCTGTGGGTGTCTCAAGCTGCTCACTGAAGTCGTATAGAATTTTTATTTAAAGCCATTATAAGTGGCTTCTGCGCTAAATTAGAATGTTTTTGATCGTGGGTCACAAAGAAAACTTGCAAGAAAGGTGTTGATTATCTTGGTTATTACTGCTGAAATGGTAGAAATATGTTTCTCACTCGTACTAAATGGTTCAAATGGCTCTGAGCACTATGGGACTTAACATCTATGGTCATCATTCCCCTAGAACTTAGAACTACTTAAACCTAACTAACCTAAGGACATCACATACATCTATGCCCGAGGCAGGATTCGAACCTGCGACCGTGGCGGTCACGCGGTTCCAGACTGAAGCGCCTAGAACCGCACGGCCACACCGGCCGGCTCACTCGTACTGTTTGGTGTTTGTTCGGTATTCCAAGTATTTTAAGACTGACAATATACTCCGGAAGGTGATTTAGTTTCACTGTACGGTTGCAGTCTGTGGTCATGGTTATGGACACAATAAACGACACGAAGTGTTCTTCGTAAAATGTATATTTTTTACACATATCGTTCGTGGGAATTTGTCGTAGAATGTGGCTATTTCCATTGCGTAAAGCGCCAAGTGTTGGGACTCTAAGGTAGATGAACTCCAGATCGAATAAATGTTTTCAAGATTATTTCTTTTCTCTTCCTATGCTTTGAAAGAGACTTGGCTTCCTATTTTGGAATAGACAGTGGATACAAATGTTAGAGAAATTTGAGATTACTTTTTCGCGTGATGAGCCACGTGTTGGAGATACAGCTAGAAGCCCTTATTATCAAATAAATATTTTCACAGGCTCATTTTGGTTTTCCATGTGATGCAGAGAGTGCTTAGCTTAGAAATCAGTTGTAAATTGCTTGTGTTATAGATTAACGTTTGTGTGTTTTCTTTGCGTTCTTATCTACGTGGGAGAAATATCAGTTACACGCGCTCTTCAATATATGAGAGGTTTCGCAGGTAGAGGATGTATTCTACATATGTCTTTCAACTATTTTGTAAACTGTGGGTTTAACTGAGCCATGCCTGGGTATTTCGTTGTGTTTCACGCTGACTATATAATATGGGAGTCCGGAAATGGCCCTGTGATATGTAAATACTATTGCTTTCGCTCATTGAAAATGGCGCTAAGGCTCAAATGGCTCAAATGGCTCTGAGCGTTATGGGACTTAACATCTAAGGTCATTAGTCCCCTAGAAATTACAACTACTTAAACCTAACTAACCTAAGGACATCACACAACACCCAGCCATCTCGAGGCAGAGAAATACCATGACCCGGCCGGAAATCGAACTCGGGAACCCAGGCGTGGGAAGAGAGAACGCTACCGCACGACCACGAGATGCGGGCATGGCGCTAAGGTTGAGGAATTAGTGAAGCTGTTTGTCCAACGTCTGCCTATTGACTGAAAGGGCCTCATCTGCTAATTTCCTGTTCTTTTGACCGTAGCAGAGAAAGAACTCCGTTTCTTCTAGCAGGGGTCTTGGTAGCTAAAATGAAACATATGAAACAAGAGGGGATTCTGTAGACCAGAATACACATAGATTTCGTAAAAGTGTAAATATATTGCTGTCGAAAGGCATGGAAATGCCAGATAGCATGATAAAAACGGTTACTCCAGCCATGCTTACAGTGAGATGGCGAAATTCATGGGATATGCACACATAGAATTGACGGTAGTATCACTTACGCAAGGTATAAAAGGGCAGTGTGTTGACGGAGCTATCATTAGTACTCAGATGATTCATGTGGAGTAGGTGGCCGACGAGATTATTGCTGCACGACACGAGTTAACAGACTTGGAACACGGAGTGGTAGCTGGAGGCAGATGCTTAGGGCACTTCATTTCGGAATTCGGTAGGGAATTCAGCGTGTGAAGAACGTGCCGATGAAAGGAAATTTGAGTATTACATCGCTGACAACGCAGTTCCTGACTACCTTCTGTATCTACGTCTACATCTACATGGATACTCTGCAAATCACATTTAAGTGGCCGGCAGAGGGTTCATCGACCCACCTTCACTATTCTCTATTATTCAAATCTCGTATAGCGCGAGGAAAGAATGAACGCCTGTATCTTTCCGTATGAGCTTTGATTTCCCTTATTTTATCGTGGTGATCGCTCCGCCCTCTGTAGGTCGGTGTCAACAAAATATTTTCGCATTCGGAGGAGAAAGTTGGTGATTGGAATTTCGTGAGAAGATACCACCGCAACGAAAAACGCCTTTCTGTTAATGATTTCCAGCCTAAATCCTGTATCATTCCTTTGACACTCTCTCCCATACTTCGCGATAATAGAAAACGTGCTGTGTTTCTTTCAACTTTTTCGATGTACTCCGTCAGTCCTACCTGGTAAGGATCCCACACCGCGCAGCAGTATTCTAAAAGAGGACGGACAAGCCTAGTTTATCTGCATCTGCATCTACATCTACATCTACATATACATACGTACTCCTCAATCCACCATACAATGGGTGGTGGAGGGTACCTCTTATCACAACTGGTATCTTCTATCGGTATTCCACTCTCAAACAGAGCGAGGAAAAAATGACTGCCTATATGCCTCTGTACGAGCCCTAATCTCTCTTATCTTATCTTTGTTGTCTTTCTGCGAAGTGTAAGTTGGCGGCAGTAAAATGGTACTGCAGTCAGCCTCAAATGCTGGTTATCTAAATTTCCTCGGTAGCGATTCGCGAAAAGAACGCCTCCTTTCCTCTAGAGACTCCCACCCGAGTTCCTGAAGCATTTCCGTAACACTCGCGTGATGATCAAACCTACCAGTAACAAATCTAGCAGCCCGCCTCTGTATTGATTCTATGTCCTCCCTCAATCTGACCTGTTAGAGATCCCAAACGCTCGAGCAGTACTAAAGAATAGGTCGTATTAGTGTTTCATAAGCGGTCTCCTTTACAGATGAATCATATCTTCCCAAAATTCTACCAATGAACCGAAGACGACTATCCGTCTTCCCCACAACTGCTATTACATGTTTGTCCCACTTCATATCGCTCTGTAATGTTACGCACAAATATTTAATCGACGTGACTGTGTCAAGCAGTACACTACTAATGGAGTATTCAAACATTACAGGATTCTTTTTCCTATTCATGTGCCTTAATTTTCATTTATCTATATTTAGAGTCAGTTGCCATTCTTTACACCAATCACAAATCCTGTCCAAGTCATCTTGTATCCACCTACAGTCACTCAACGACGACACCTTCCGGTACACCACAGCATCATCAGCAAACAGCCGCACATTGTCATTCACCCTATCCAAAAGATCGTTTATGTAGATGGAAAACAACAGCCGACCTATCGCACTTCCCTGGGGCACTCCAGATGATACCCTCACCTCTGATGAACACTCAACTTCAGTTAACGACAGAGAGCAACGGTGTTTACGTAGAGTTGTCAGTGCTAAAGGCAAGGAGTACTCCCTGAAATAACTGCAGAAATAAGTGTGGGAAGTGCGACGAACGTACCCGGGGCTACGGCAGCAGACGACCAACGAGAGCGCGTTTGCTAACAACACGACACCGCCTGTAATTCCTCCTCTGGGCTTGTGATCATGTCAGCTGGCCCCTTGACGACTGGAAAAACGTGGCCTGTTCAGATAAGTGCAGATTTCAGTCGATAAGAGATGATGGTAGCGTTTTAGTGTGGCGAAGATCCCACGAAACCATTGATAAAAATTTCCAACAAGGTACTGTACAAGCTGGTGGTGGCTGTGTGGGATGCGTTTACATGGAATGGACTCAGTCCTCTGGTCCAACGGAACGGGTCATTGACGGAAAATGTTAACGCTCGATTTCTTGGAGACCATTTTCAGCCATTCATGGACTTCATGTTACCAGACAATGATAGAATTTTTATGGATGACAACGCGCCAAGTCACAGGGGCAGAGTCGTTCGTGATTAGTTTGAAGAACATTCTAGACTGTTCGGGAGAGTTATTTGGCCACTGATCGAACAACGATGGGGTGTAATAGAGAGATCAGTTTGTGCACAAAATGTTTCACCAGCATAACTTTAGCAGTTGTGGACTGCTATAGAGGCAGCAGGGCTCAGTATTTCTGCAAGGGTCTTAAAACGACTTAATGAGTCCATAACAGAGTTCCTGTACTACATCTGTTTGAACCAAACCTACAACGAAACAGTCTTGCTGAAAGGCATGGAAAATAACGCAAGTAACTGAAGTAAGAGACATGTATAAATCATCCAGTCTCTGTTTAGGGAGTGCGTGCAGTGGGAGTTACGTTAAAATGAGCAGTGGCATAACAAATTATCTATAGCGAATTAATATTTAGTTTTATCTCCCGTACCGATCAGGATGGTAAGAAATCCCAACCCATATACTCACAGCTGTATTGCCGATCAAAGCTGTGTTATCCGTTGTTACTATTTTTATATATACCAAGAACAGAAAGCGTGCACATAGACATGAAAGCGGCTGTGATATCAGCAGTGGAGAGGGTAACGACCTACTCCAGACCAGAACTAAGACCGATGAGCTTCCCTTTCCATAGTTTCGTTAACGCGGACGCCACATAGCAGTATCCATTAGTCTAATCGGAATGGCAGTTACGATTGCTTCCGGCCAGCGAAAGAAGGCCGAACAACTCACAGGTTGGGGCACTGGCAAGGCGCCAATTACGAAAGGATCGGGTAGTTCTAGCGTCCCTCCACAGATAAGTAGTGTCCTTAATTTCCAAATAATGAATCGACCAATCTATTTGTATTTTCGTCATATGGTAAAATATTGGAATAATTGAACCGTGGCTCGCAAAGTTATTCTGTGCCCATTTGACTACAGTCCTCTGACTAGGCAAGCTCTAATTGCCAGTGATAAATGGCTTGAAATCACTTATTTCACGATTACTCCAACGACTTTGGTAATATTGATGAGATCAACCAGTAACCTAAGAGGTTCGATTCGTCATTTCATGGACAATCCGTGTCTGCAGTCGGAAATGTAAATCACCTTTCATAAATACGCTGCCTTCTTGTCAGGGAGGTGGGGCAGAGCAGCTATTGGCTTGTAAGACCACAACGGTATGCCTGATGCATTATTCAACTACTTGGAATATCGAGTCTATAACTTTTCCGCACATATAAAACGTAATAATGAACTTTGAAATTAACTAGTGATTATGAAAATGTAATGTACAGAGTGTTTATAAATTAGCTACACAAAAGTAATATTTAACTGTGGCAAAGATACTTACAGAAACATTTATTAGACCACTGAATTCAAGAATTTCTAATACGAGAAATGTCAAGTATGTAATTAGTTTTCTCCAAATCCTCTTAAGCAAGTCTTGATATATGATGGCACCTGCTGGTGTTATCTGCTATCGCAACTCATCTTTTGTGGAAGTTCAGGTTTCTTAGCGAAATGGGGAATACAGCCCGTCGTATAAGACGGAAACAGAACGTTGCGCTACCACGATATCGGTAAAAAGCGGAAAAAGAAGAAGTAAGCTTTTTTTGTGCATGTCGGTCATGTAACGGAACTGGTCAATGGTCCTTCTTTTGTCACATACTGGAGTGCTTGATACGTACGAAAAATTCACGGCGGCATCCAATAAAGTAAAATTGTAATCTTAAAACTGAATTAAAAACATTTTAGTCTACAGTAAAACATATTAGGAGCAAACATTTCTTGCAATCAAAATCGTTTTTAATCAAATTTGACAATATTTTATCAAGACCAATGATTTCTTCATGAGAAACATTCTCAAAGTTTACTGAAAGTGTAATGAGGCACTTGGTGAAATTTGTACGACATTAATAAATGAGGTCTGTATACCTATATCCAAATATATATGTTCAAACATGAATCTGTCGAAAAAGATAATTGTTTTGTTATTTTTGAAGGACCTAGTTATCAATATTTAGTACAGAATTTGGTTTTTCAATAATAATTCGGCCATGAACCAAGGACCTTGCCCCGTTGGTGTGGGGGCTTGCGTGCCTCAGCGATACAGATGGCCGTACCGTAGGTGCAACCACAACGGAGGGGTATCTGTTGAGAGGCCAGACAAACGTGTGGTTCCTGATGAGGGGCAGCAGCCTTTTCAAGTTGCAGGGACAACAGTGTGGATGATTGACTGATCTGGCCTTGTAACACTAACCAAAACGACTTTGCTGTGCTGGTACTGCGAACGACTGAAAGCAAGGGGAAACTAGGGCCGTAATTTTTCCCGAGGGTATGCAGCTTTACTGTATGGTTAAATGATGATGGCGTCCTCTTGGGTAAAATATTCCGGAGATAACATAGTGCTCCATTCGGATCACCGGGCGGGGACCACTCTGGAGGACGGCGTTACCAGGAGAAAGAAAACTGGCGTTCTACAGATCGGGCAGGTGGATTAGAAAATTTAAAAAGGGAAATGGATGGGAAAAAGTTATATATAGTGGGAATTAGTGATGTTCGGCGGCAGGATGAACAAGACTTTTGGTCAGGTGAAATAAAAAATCAAATAAATACAAAATAGAATAAGGGTAATGCAGGAGTAGGTTGAATAATGAATAAAAAAATAGGAATGGCGGTAAGCTACTACAAACAGCATACTGAATGCATTATTGTGGCCAAGATAGACACGAAGCCCATGAATACTACAGTAGTACAAGTTTATATGTCAACTAGCCCTGTAGATTATTAAGAAATTGATGAAATGTATGGTGAGATTAAAGAAATTATTCAGGTAGTGAAGGGAGACGAAAGGTTAATAGTCATGGGTGACTGGAATTCGACAGTAGGAAAAGGGAGAGAAGGAAACATAGTAGGTGAATATGGACTGGGGCTAAGAAATGAAAGAGGAAGCCTTTTGGTAGAATTTTGCACAGAGCATAACTTAATCATAACTAACACTTGGTTTAAATATCATAAAAGGAGGTTGTATACATGGAAGAATCATGTATATACTAAAAGGTATGAGATAGATTATATAATGGTGAGACAGAGATTTAGGGACCAGGTTTTAAATTGTAAGACAATTCCAGGGGCAGATGTGGACTCTGACAATCTATTGGTTATGAACTGTAGATTGAAACTGAAGAAATTGCAAGAAGGTGGGAATTTAAGGAGATGGGGCCTGGATAAACTGACTAAACCAGAGGTTGTACAGAATTTCAGGGAGAGCGTAAGGGAACAATTGACAGGAATGGGGGAAAGAAATACAGTAGAAGAAGAATGGGGGATGAAGTAGTGAAGGCAGCAGAGGAACAAATAGGTAAAAAGACGAGGGCTAGTAGAAATCCTTGGGTAACAGAAGAAATATTAAATTTCATTGATGAAAGAAGAAAATATAAAAATGCAGTAAATGAAGCAAGCAAAAAGGAATACAAACGTCTCAAAAACGAGATCGATAGGAAATGCAAAATGGCTAAGCAGGGATGGCTAGAGGACATATGTAGGGATTTAGAGGCTTATCTCACTAGGGGTAAGATAGATACTGCGCACAGGAAAATTAAAGAGACCTTTGGAGAAAAGAGAACCACTTGTATGAATATCAAGAGCTCAGTTGGAAACCCAGTTCTAAGCAAAGAACGGAAAACAGAAAGATGGAAGGAGTATATAGATGGTCTATATAAGGGAGATGTACTTGAGGACAATATTATGGAAATGGAAGAGTATGTAGATGAAAATGAAATGGGAGTTACGATGCTGCATGAAGAGTTTGATAGAGACCTTTCAAGAAAAGAGAATCACTTGTATGAATATCAAGAGCTCAGATGGAAACCTAGTTCTAAGCAAAGAAGGGAAAGCAGAAAGCTGGAAGGAGTATACAGAGGGTCTATACAAGGGCGATGTACTTGAGGCCAATATTATGGAAATGGAAGAGGATGTAGATGAATATGAAATGGGAGATACGATACTGCGTGAAGAGTTTGACAGAGTACTGAAAGACCTAAGTCGAAACAGGTCCCAGGGAGTAGACAACATTGCATTAGAACTACTGACGACTTTGGGAGAGCCAGTCCTGACAAAACTCTACCATCTGGTGAGCAAGATGTATGAGAAAGGCGAAATACCCTCAGACTTCAAGAAGAACATAATAATTCCAATCCCAAAGAAAGCAGGTGTTGACAGATGTGGAAATTACCGAACTATCAGTTTAATAAGTCGCAGCTGCGAAACCCCAACGCGAATTCTTTACAGACGAATGGAAAAACTGGTAGAAGCTGCCTCGGGGAAGATCAGTTTGGATACCGTAGGAATGTTGGAACACGTGAGGCAGTACTGACCTTAATACGTATCTTAGAAGAAAGATAAGGAAAGGCAAACCTACGTTTCTAGCATTTGTAGACTTAGGAAAAGCTTTTGACAATGTTGACTGGAATACTCTCTTTCAAATTCAAAAGGTGGCAAGGGTAAAATATAGAGAGTGAAAAGCTATTTACAATATTTACAGAAACCTCTCCCCGATGTTATTTAATCTGTATATTGAGCAAGCAGTAAAGGAAACAAAAGAAAAATTTTGAGTAGGAATTAAAGTCCAGGGAGAAGAAATAAAACCTTTGAGGTTCGCCGATGACATTGTAATTCCTTCAGAAACAGCAAAGGACTTGGAAGAGCAGTTGAACGGAGTGGACATCAAGAAAAGCAAAATGAGGATAATGGAATGTAGTCGAATTAAGTCGGGTGATGCTGAGGGAGTTAGATTAGGAAATGAGACACTTAAAGTAGTAGAGGAGTTTTGCTATTTGGGGAGCAAAATAACTGTTGATGGTCGCAGTAGAGGGGATATAAAACGGAAACTGGCAATGGCGAGGAAAGCGTTTCTGAAGAAGAGAAATTTGTTAACATCGAGTATTGATTTAAGTGTCAATAAGTCGTTTCTAATAGTATTTGTATGGAGTGTAGCCATGTATAGAAGTGAAACATGGACAATACATAGTTTGGACAACAAGAGAATAGAAGCTTTCGAAATGTAGTGCTACAGAACAATGCTGAAGATTAGCTGGGTAGATCACGTAACTAATGAGGAAGTATCATAGAGGGAGACCTAGTGATGAATACACTAAGCATGATCAGAAGGATGTAGGTTGCAGTAGGTCCTGGGAGATGAAGCAGCTTGCACAGGATAGAGTAGAATGGAGAGCTGCATCAAACAAGTCTCATTACTTAAGGCCACAACAAGATATTTTGCATGTGATCTACTGATAAACTTTGTTCTTCTTAGTTAGTCGTGGAAAATCGTACGTAGGATGGGTATAGATGTAGTCGTTGGCGCATATTGTCGCGTTGAGCACTTGTAATTTCATGATATCATACTTGGAAGAAAATTCAAGTGATTATTTATGACGAAACTATCGAGTGTAATTATGTATCGATTTATATTTTTACTTACGTAACATTCTTAAGGCAAGATATATGATTTGTCTTGTGGAAACATTGTGACTGAGTATAATGAAATAGCTCTAAACGTCAATGCAGTGTGGGAAATGAAAACTACCGTATGTGAAATGAAGGTAGTAAATCAACAGATTGACACTTCGAAACGGCCCGTGTTCATACCCGGAAATCAAAACCTGGACGCAAACTATTCTTCCAGCAAGCCATGATTTTGTCGAGGCATCACAAGGAATGGATGAGTAACAAACCTTTTTTGGAGCTACCTTCTTGCTCAGAAATTTTGTCTGCACTTCACTATCGTTTCCAATTTTAATAGAGTGCATTTGATTTAAACAATAATTAAAAACATTTTTCAAGTTAGTACATTAACAGATTCGTGCATTAATTGGGGCGAGGGACGTCACCGTGTGAAGTTCTGCTTGGTTTGAAACAATTAGGCAGTTGCCTATAGGATTCACGCACAGAGCGCCATAGAAACTTAATTAGGTATATAGACAGTTTATCCATTCAGGGAATCAATAATCCCTACCATTTTGGCCTGTTATCGACACTGATACTGGCAAGATATCGGTCCGTGGAACATCAAGATTTTTCAGAATGTTATAATTTCTATAAAATAAACGTTATATACAGTATGTAGGAGGCAGGCAATCATTATTATAGTAATCAGCAGTTCTCAAATCGAAGTGGCAGGGTACCCTAGGTGAAACATCAGGGAAGGAATAACTTTACTGTTCCTATGACGCATTTCGGAATTTAACCATCACCTCTCATACAAGAGCGATTACTGCACTCAGATATGGCGCTTGAAGTTGTACGTGAAAGAGAAACTGGCACACTTGTCTCTGTCCTGAATATCTGATGGTGGATAAATTTGAAAACACATCATATGAGCAATAAAGTCTTTCGTTGCATGATGTTTGACTTTTACCGTTGCCACCCAGTCAGCCAGATTATGGTACTACCGATTGATTTATTTCAGATATGGCGACGGCTAACAAATGACAAAAGAAATATTTTTTCGTATGGCAATAAATAATATCAATTGTGAATTTGTTCCGTTACTTCTGGAACCTTGGTTCTTGCTCGGTTTCGTTTCTGACAGACAGACAGACAGATGGAAAACAGCCATTCCATAATGGTTCCGTTGTAACCGACTGATGCACGGAACTCTAGAAATAAATGTCTTTCACGAACCACGAGAAATTAAATATCATACGCTTTTATGGAGAACGCAGCAGGAACGCGAAGATAACTTGAGTAGCATGCGCAAAGGTACTCCGACAAACAGTGTCCAACAAGAGTGACAATTCAATAAACATTATGACACTGTTATTTAGTGGGTATTGTAATCCTACGCAGAGGGTAAGCTTCAACATTTCAACGAGCAGATCGAACGAAATAGATCTTCTGACAGCTGTTGCTTATAATCTACAACTTAGTTCCTTAGAAGCTGTGATTTCTTCTCAAATAAGTTCGCGTTGTTTACATTCTGTACTCAGCTTTAACGTGTACCGTATGTCATTCTACCAGCTGATGAACCAACGGTATTGCATAACGCTTGTGGAACTCTGTCTCTTGGTTCTGGTGCGACATCAGTACAGTAGTTTCATATTCCAAAGAATTGTCTTTACCGATGAAGCTAGTGATACAAATAATAGATAGCTGAAATCAGGAAATATGAATCATTCGTCCCCTGAGAGAGCGTACTGGATGAAGCAGATGGAACATTAGATGCAGTAGAATGGGAACATTTGGTGTGGCCTTACTGAAGACTGCGTGACTGGTCTTTATTAAATTGAAGTAAGTTTGTCTGGCAAAAGGTATGCAGTAACACCAGCTCTCATTGAGGAAGTAGCACTTTAATATGTTGATGTATGCGGTACGGGAACGATGGGTGCCCGATTAAATATTCCTTTGTGGGTAGAAAACCACACACCGACTTATTTACTGATCTCTCGAGAGAATGGGTAGTCGTTACCATTTGGCCTGCACGATCGCCCATTTTGAAACCGCTAGACGTCTACACTTAAAGTTTAATGTACGCAATCGAACGGTTGCAGAGGATTTAAAAATTCACATTAACTCAGTATGTGTAATGGCATCAGAGGAATCTCCTATGTCTGTTCAGAATTCCTCGTCGAAAGGGCTGCCAACGTGTGACGCATCAGACGGTGGGAATCACGGAAACGTGATGCATAATAAGATTATAAGAAAGTTTTTCTTATCTAATTTTTGTTGCTGTTACAAATGTAATTTTTTCAGTGTACAGATGGATCTTCACTTTAA
Source organism: Schistocerca gregaria (assembly GCF_023897955.1). Lineage (NCBI taxonomy): Eukaryota > Metazoa > Arthropoda > Insecta > Orthoptera > Acrididae > Schistocerca > Schistocerca gregaria. The sequence continues at coordinate 668,830,769 of NC_064922.1, forward strand.
GCTCGTAAAGTTATTATTTAAGATTCTTACTATTTCAATAATTCATTCAATTCTTTGACGTGCATCTGTCATTAAAGGCTCTGGCGGTAACACGAGCTGATGTGTTAGCATCTTTAGCTGCTGAATGATTCCTAGATACCATGTCCTCTTCCTTACAGTTGGTATGGCTGTTCTGACATGTGTAGCCAATTATGATCAGTTTTAAATTAAACGTATCTCCAGTATTCTGTTTCCTTAAGTTGACTCTGTTTGCTGCGAAAAACTAAAGCTCCAGATCGGAATGACGCGACGGTTTTGTACGACAAACGAAGTTCAACGGTATCGTGTTCGAAACAGATAAATCCTAAGCTAACTATCGTAATATCTCAGGAAGTAATTAGCATCTCCCCAACTTGAGGACGTGGTTGGGGTAACAATCCAGCAGTTCACATAGGAGCTGCGGCTGCACATGTACACATAACGGACAGGTCGCCAAAGTTTTGTTTGCTCAACTTGTGTCTTCTGGTGTCACGTGCCTCTTGTACGGAGACCTCGCTCACTCGTGGTTCCATTGGTGACTTGGCTCTGTGAATCTAATGCAGGACTATACAGGTCTACTACCCGTATAGGAGCACGCAAGTTCTGAGTGATGTTAGGATTTTATTCCACGATGTAGTCATTGACACTACGTTTGGCAGCCATGTTGCAATGCATTAGTCTGCACCCGTGCAACTAGCCACAAATGTGGAAATTGATGTTCGGTTACTCAAGAATGAAACTCAGTTGAATTCATCTGCTTTAGAACAAAGACACTAGCAGTAGAAATTACTATAGTTTCAAGTGAAAAAATGAAGACAATACGACCATCTTTGTAACAAATATAGCGACTATATGTTGTTTCCTGTACGACTAACCAACTTGTTGAATATCACTATGATATGTATGGCTGATAAAAGGTTGCATGTCAGTAGTTCAAATGGGAATACGGTGTAGTTAAAAATATGAGTTGGCCACCAAGATTTGTGAGAATGAAGTGAGAGGACTATGCACAGACAGAGAGACGAGCTGTGTGAGGGGTGTGAGACACAGGGGTGGTTGTAGCTAGAGGCCGCAATCAGATAGCTTGGTCCACCTGCGGCGAGGCTATCATCTGCGGTTGGCAGCCTTGGCTGTTCCCGACCTGCCTCTCCTGACGGATCATGTTACTACAGGTGCATTCGCGTCACACACGCAGGCCAGAAAGGTAAAACCTCTGGCCACTACACAGACCTCAATCTGGAGACTATATGTTAAGAGTTAGACAATTTTTTTTTTCTTTCTTTCAGCCTTAGCAGCAGCATTTTCGCAGTATAGTGCGTATACTGTAAATATTGGTTTCAAAAACTGTGCCAGTAAATCTACGAATCTGCATAATTGTACGGAATGTTTGATAAAAGTACAGCGCAAGATTAACTGGAAACTTCTTCACCACTACGAATTTAAAGACTTACTGTGGGAGGGGGGATTTTTGTTAAAAGTACAGTTACTCCTCCTTGGCTAAACGTCACCTACGGATTTTCCACAAAGCTTAACGTAGTATATTCGCATTCTTGAGTTGGTTGAGGGGGCGGGGGGTGAGGCAACAACGAGCATGGCCTAAATAGCTACACCGCCGGCCATAGGATTTAGTTATTATTTCACTACAGTGCATGTGGCAAATACCCCGATTGTTCATTTTTAATGAAAACGGAAGATCCTATACCAGTGATAGACTTCATCTCTAGCGCTCTCGTGGTTGGCATGACGTTAAAAACTAATTTTCCATTTTCACTGGGACGAGTGCTTGGAACCAAGAAAAATAACTTACAAAATTATAAGCGAAGGATGAAAATTTTGAAATTTAAAGCATACTAATAGCAGCTCCAGAAGCACAGCTTTTCTATACAAAGGGGACAAAGTTTACTAGAAAATTGAATTTTTGTTTGAAATGTTAAGAAATAATCTATCGACTGCACGAAATTTCTATGGAAAAAGATGTAGTTTAAATACAACTTATAAGCAACAACGTAGTATTAATTACTATATTAAATGTACATTTTATTGTACATTTTGAGTAAAAAGCTAAATGTGTTCGACAAGTCAAGGCAGGAAAGGGCAACAAAACAACAGTATTCAGAACGTACGTTGCTTAAATTATTTTATCATCGATCGTAAGCAATTATTACAAAGAATTATGATAAATGATGTGATAAATCATCATAAAGAAACCGACACCTCGGTGACAACGTTTGACTAACTAATTTCATATTCCAAATAACCACTGGGAATTCAGTCACTTTCAGTGACTGCCGACATTTCTGTAGGATAACACCCCGCCATTTTCAAGGTAAACTGCAACGGAAAGGCGACGTACATGCAAATTTAAAACCTCGGTTCTCGGACTGATGCAGGAAAGATAACACACACTCTGAACACCAGTGCCACCAAAGATGACCAAAGTCAGAGCTATCGATTGTGAGACTACTAACTCGCAGATGAGGTAGCATTGACTCTGTCCCTCTGTTTTTTGACCAGGGAGGGAGCCGGGTTCCAAACAGTGTTTAAACAGAAACCTCCATACCTGTTAACGAGGATTCTCGCTAATTTAATCTCAACTGCTTCCTTAATAACACTGCCCCAATAGCTGCACGTGCATGCCAATATCTCGGTGTCATTTTATAACATGGGGTGACCAGCATCCAAGCAAAATTTGGCAATTGCAGATACACTTGGCTGCTGTAATCGTGTGTGCCGTTTATGCTCAGTACATCGGTCCTCCACGGTCCTGATAGTTTGACCAATATATGCCATGCCGCAGTAACAAGGAATACGATACACACCATTCTTATGCAGACCAACATGATCCTTAAAAGAACTCAAAAGCACTCAAATTTTAGATGGATGTCGGAAAACATATTTAACATCGTATTTCCGTAAAATACGACCGATCTTGTTGGAAGTGTTTCCTGCGTAAGGCAAAAAGTGAGTAGACTTAGGTGTCGACTCAGACTTACCATTAATCACCCGATGTGCAGTTAGTCTGTAGCGCAACACACCCTCAATCTGCTTATCACTATAACCATTTTGACGAAACGTAACTTCAAGATGGGACAGCTCAGCTGGCAAAGTCTCAGCGTCGGAAACGACATGTGCGCTGTGTACCAAGGTACGAAGTACCCCTTCACGCTGAGCCGGATGGTGACAACTATTAGCCTGTAAGTGCATGTCGGTGTGAGTACGTTTCCTGTAGACTGCATGTCCCAATGATCCACCATCTTTCCTCCTAACCAACACATCAAGAAAGGGAAGGCAACCGTCCTCTTCCACCTTCATCGTAAAACGAATGTTCGGGTGGATCCAGTTCAGATGTTCTAGAAAGGCATTCAAATTCTCCCTACCATGAGGCCAAAAAACGAAGGTATCGTCAACGTATCCAAAGAAACAGGCGGGTTTCAAAGGCGCCGACTCCGCCGACTCTCATGCAGGTTCCTCGAAGTCTTCCATAAACAAATTTGCAATCACAGGAATCAATGGACTAGCCATCGCAACTTCATCTGTCTGCTGGTAATACTAGTCATTGAGTAAAAAGTAAGTGGACGTCAACACATTCCGAAAGAGATTACTTAATTCAGCACCGAAGCTAGCCTCAATTAACCGCAACGAATCAGAGAGAAGAAGAAGAGTGAAGAGAGAGACCATATCGAAACTCACTAAAATATCAGAGTCATTCAACCGCAGTCTCTCCAAACGATGTAAGAAATCAGGTGAGTTCCTGACCTACTTGTGGACTCAACAGAGAAGCAAGATGCTTGGCTACACGATATGCCGGAGGGTCTGTGTTGCTCACTATAGGACGCAAAGGAACCCCTTCCTTGTGAACCATCGGAGGGCCATATAACCTAGGGGGAACAGCACTATAGGTGTTAAGACTCCTGATAATGTCCTGCGACAAACCACTTTTCTTTAGGAGGCTGTTGATCTTTCTTTTAACAATTTTTGCGGGGTCGGCATCGATTCTGCGATACGCTGAATCAGATAGTAAACGTTGCATCTTTTGTACATAATCCTGGTTATTTAAAACCATGGTGGCGTTGCCCTTGTCAGCAGGTAAAGTAACAATATCAGGATCAACTTTGAGAGAGCATAAAGCAGCCCCCTCCATTGCTGTTACATTACTCTTTGGTGGACGAGCCCTAGTCAACACACGGAATGCCTCCCTCCTAACTTCCTCCGCAGGGTCAGGAGTTAGTTTGCAAACTGCCTGTTCAATTGAACTAATAAAATCAACTACCGGCAAACTCTTCGGTGATCAATGTACCTTCACAACGACATTTTATTTAGATAAACCACACAAACCACTATAAAAAAGTTAACGACCGTACTCATAAACATCTTACTCATCAATGTGAATTTATTATTGGAATTTGATTATTCTCTTCAATTCTTGTTTGTATCAGTTATGGGAGAGTTTTGGAAAGACGAACATTTAACAGTAGGAACTGCATGCTCCTGGCTCCAGCTGTTATGGGCGGGCAGCGTCATAGTGTTGCCATCATCACTGTCATTAAAAATGTTAGGGCGTTGAGCAGGAAGATGAGTGGATAGCGCCAGTTGTCTGGCGGCCTTGCAATCAGAAACGCAGTGATATAAACGTTACATTGCTTTACTTAGCAAGAATTCTCACAATAATTGTTGGCGGTGTCTCTATGTGGGTCGGCACAGGGCGGACGTTGTCACTACACAGGCACGAGGAGGCAGCAAGGAGGCCACGGCAAAGCTGCTGTGTCAGCAGGGTCGCGAAAGCACTGACTGCGTCGGGCATTCTGCGGCAGCAATGCGAGAAAGTGCCAGTCAGAAGGCTCCAGCATTAGGCTAGGGATTCACCCAGATGAGTGCTGTGAACCCGGTACCTCCCCAAGACCCGGTACCTCCCCAAGACTTGCAGAAACGGGTTGATGATAGTTGAGAAACCCAGCCGAATGGCGCCAGTTAGCTACCGCCAGCACCAGCTACGAACGGCACATAGTTTAAAAACTGGTGTAGGCTGCGGCGTGTTGTAGAAGAAGCTAGGTGACCGTACTCTGGTCTATGGATGTAATGTAGTAGATGTTGTGTAGTAATCACGGCCGGACATGTCCGAAAGAACAGATATCATATCCATATAAGTATATAGTTCTGACAACACCATCCATGACCTTCTTCTTCTGTGCGGATGCACACGTATTTCCCGAAATCTTACGGGACTTGGTAAGGAAGTCTTCCACGAGTAATGATTGTGTTGGGTAGGGACACTTGTTCCGGGAAAGTCAGGAATACAGCAATACAAGTCGCTGAGGAATGAAATAAATAGGAAGTACAGGGAAGCTAAGACGAAATGGCTGCAGGAAAAATGTGAAGACATCGAAAAAGGTATGAGTGTCGGAAGGACAGACTCAGTATACAGGAAAGTCAAAACAACCTTTGGTGACATTAAAAGCAACGGTGGTAACGTTAAGAGTGCAACGGGAATTCCACTGTGAGGAGAGAGCAGATAGGTGGAAAGAATACATTGAAAGCCTCTATGAGGGTGAAGATTTGTCTGATGTGATAGAGGAAGAAACAGGAGTCGATTTAGAAGACATAGGGGATCCAGTATTAGAATCTGAATTTAAAAGAGCTTTGGAGGACTTACGGTCAAATAAGGAAGAAGGGATACAAACATTCCATCAGAATTTCTAAAATCATTAGGGGAAGTGGCAACAAAACGACTATACACGTTGGTGTGTAGAATATATGAGCCGGGCGACATACCATCTGACTTTCGGAAAAGCATCATCCACACAATTCCGAAGACGGCAAGAGCTGACAAGTCCGAGAATTATAGCACAATCAGCTTAACAGCTCATGCATCGAAACTGCTTACAAGAATAATATACAGAAAATGGAAAAGAATATTGAGAATGCGCTAGGTGACGATCAGTTCGGCTTTAGGAAAAGTAAAGGCACGAGAGAGGCTATTGTGACGTTACGGATAATAATGGAAGCAAGGCAGAAGAAAAATCAAGACACGATCATAGGGTTTGTCCACCTGGAAAAAGTATTCAACACTATAAAATGGTGCAACCTGTTCAACATTCTGAAAAAGTAGGGGTAAGCTATAGGGAGAGACGGGTCATATACAATATGTACAACAACCAAGAGGGAATAATAAGAGTGGACGATCAAGAACGAAGTCCTCGTATTAAGAAGGGAGTAAGACAAGGCTGTAGCCTTTCGCCCCTACCCTTCAATCTGTACATCGAGGAAGCAATGATGGAAATAAAAGAAAGGTTCAGGAGTGGAACTAAAATACAAGGTGAAAGGATATCAATGATTCGATTCGCTGATGACATTGCTATCCTGAGTGAAAGTGAAGAAGAATTAAATGATCTGCTGAACGGTATGAACAGTCTAATGAGTACACAGTATGGTTTGAGAGTAAATCGGAGAAAGGCGAAGGTAATGAGAAGTAGTAGAAATGAGAACAGCGAGAAACTTAACATTAGGATTGATGGTTACGAAGTCAATGAAGTTAGGGAATTCTGCTACCTAGGCAGTAAAATAACCAATGACGGACGGAGCAAGGAGGACATCAAAAGCAGGCTCGCTATGGCAAAAAAGGCATTTCTGGCCAAAAGATGTCTACTAATATCAACTACCGGCCTTAATTCGAGGAAGAAATTTCTGAGGATGTTCGTCTGGAGTACAGCATTCTATGGTAGTGAAACGTGGACTGTGGGAAAACCGGAACAGAAAAGAATCGAATCATTTGAGATGTGGTTCTATAGACGAATGTTGAAAATTAGGTGCACTGATAAGGTAAGGAATGCGGAGGTTCTACGCAGAATCGGAGAGGAAAGGAATATGTGGAAAACACTGATAAGGAGTAGGGACAGGATGGTAGGCCATCTGCTAAGACATGAGGGAATGACTTCCGTGGTACTAGAGGGAGCTGTAGAGGGCAAAAACTGTAGAGGAAGACAGAGATTGGAATACGTAAAGCAAATAATTGAGGACGTAGGTTGCAAGTGCTATCTGAGATGAAGAGGTTAGCACAGGGGAGGAATTCGTGGCGGGCTGCATCAAACGAGTCAGTAGACTGATGACCACCAAAAAAAAAAGGGTCCCTACGAATGTACTGTGTGGACATACAATGTGAGAATGTGGGTCTCGCGGGAGGCGTTCGCGAGATAATTCTTGCAGTCGAGCTATCCTCTGTGCTCTCGGTGACTCAGATGGATACAGCGTCTGCCATGTAAGCAGGAGTTCCCGGGTTCGAGTCCCGGTCGTATATATATATATATATATATATATATATATATATATATATATATATATATATATATATACCCCCTTAGCAGTTGAAGTTATTTAAATAATTCTAATTTCGTTCTAGACGGCAGCAAGTCATCAATTGTAACATTTTTCATGATAGAAATGTTAGGAAGAGTCTCTTAACCGATAAACTATAAAGAAGTCAAAGTTTGAAAAAAAAAACAAGAGTTGTGTTCATGTTGTTTATTCTTTTAAACTTCGTTTTAATGTCCGAAGAACAGACACAATATCCATATAAGTGGTGAGGGTTTTACAGAATTTGAATCATAGTTCACTGTTTTGTAGACGGGAATGTAAATAGCCCCCAGTATCATCTCACGTCGAAGTAACTTCAAATATACCCCATCCTTTGTAAATGGACATTTACAGGCTTTCATAATACAACGAGTCCAGTAACCACTAGAATGGTCGTTCGGGAAACCAAAATGGCCTTAGCGCTCGCCAGACTTAACTCCTCTGCATTTTTATCTGTGGCGAAACTACTGTAGTAGATTCTAGATACTATAAGTCGCGGAAATACGAGTTTCCCATGACGCCGAGCCTCATAAAAATAAAAAAAAATCTACTGCACGTTGTTTCGACCCTCGATTCGTTTCTCCGCTCGCTCATAGCACAAAAACTGTCGAACCACTCACTCCTCTTAGATCTGACAGAGTCAGTGGCGTCCCGCATTTCCTTCTCCCGATTATTCTTTACACAAGCGAACATTTGTTGACAGTCGTCTTGTTGATGCGTCATTATGCGCTTTACGTTTCGTTATCGTTGTTGACTTTTTTCGATTGTACACATAAAAATGAGTGCAGTAACAAACAAAAGCAAATTTGTTTTGCCGGCCCCGGTGGTCTCGCGGTTCTAGGCGCACAGTCAGGAACCGTGCGACTGCTACGGTCGCAGGTTCGAATCCTGCCTCGGGCATGGATGTGTGTGATGTCCTTAGGTTAGTTAGGTTTAAGTAGTTCTAAGTTCTAGGGGACTGATGACCACAGCAGTTGAGTCCCATAGTGCTCAGAGCCATTTGAACCATTTATGAAATTTGTTTATTAAGTTAGAAATACTGATGCAATTTGAGAAAGGTCTCGAATACGTTGTCGGCAGTCACTGTTGTAGACGGTCAAAGAAACGGCCTAAAATTGGAACAATTTTCTTGAAAGAAATGTTATGAAGAGTCTCTTACCCGAAAAACTATAAAGAAGTCGTAGTTTGATAAAAGCAAGTGAAACGTTGTACATGTAGTTTATTCTTTTAAACATCGTTTTAATAATTCTTTTTCCACATAAATTGCGGTTGTTCGAGTTTTCAGTATTTCGAGGCTGTACTAGTCTCGCTCTCCTTCACTGTACGTGACGTCTTCCGGGAAACACCGACGATTCCCAAAGACATGTAGTGTCGTATTACACGTGTCTGTGCTGCGGTAAGTTCAAATGAGATTCAGCATTTAATACTGTCTCCTGCAATCAGTTTATATCAGAAGTCAATATCAATATTATGAGCGGTTGATAGTACGGTTCGTGTATTTGCTTATACTGTGGGGCTGTAATATCAAGCATTCGATGATGTCACCGCGGTTCATTATGGACCCCTGGACATTAAATATGAGAAGACGTGGTTCTTAATATGGCATGCGATCAACACAGACTCCAGTGCAAGCTGTGTAACACGCTTCCCTGCTGAGGACAAGGTTAATAACTACTTCTTGCGGTAGGATCTTCGATTCCTTCACCATCCTGGATGGTCGACAGTAAATGTGGACGCGATTCAATAATCCTTCATAACACTTCCGACACGTTCTGGATGGGATTTAAGTCGGATGAACGGGCAGCAGTTAGATTCGCTTAATATCCTCTCGTTCCAAGAGCAACTAGACCAGCGCTCTTCGAGGCGGTCCACATCGTCATCCATAGAAATGAAGCCAGGGCGCAAAGCACCCTGACAAGACGCACAAGTGCAATGTCGCAGTACCGATGACCGTGAGTGTATCGTATTCAAAGATTTGGAGCTTAGTACGAATTTGTAAGATAATGCCTCCCCACACAATAAGAACTGGATCACTTATAATTGCATGTTGTCATCGCTGGACGGACTCCCAAGTGGTGAGAGGTGGGAACACACTATACACCTCCAAGTGTTTGAACACTTTAAACACACCAGTCAACGTAATTGTGATACTGTTCCTCTTCTCCATCTTTTCATAGTTCATTCGGCCCCGATTTCAACTTTATGGATGACAATGCGCGACCATATCCTACAGGGTAGATGGAGGAGTTCTCGGAACGAGTGAATGTGCGGTGAACAGAGTGGCCTGCACGTTCCCCTCACTTAAATCCCATGGAACACGTGTGGGACGGTATGGGGAGACGTATTGCGGCACGTCCACATGCGTCATATATCATCCAGCTGGTTCCAGCTGCGCTGGTGCAGTAATGGCACTCCCTAACACAAAATCTTCTGAACTACATTGTGTTCAGCAAGAAACCACGTCGCAGAACCCAGTGATTACACACAGTGTTAAGAACCGTGTTGAATCTCTTTTAATGTCCAGGGAACCATAATGAATCGCAGTGACTTCAGTGCAATTTGAGCCATAGCTGGCTCGCATCATGCCTTCTTTTTTATCATTGGTAGCAGTCCAGTGGTGTCTTATTTCTTCTTCGGTTACCGTCATAACGTTGTTCTCTTCTCTCCGTGAGTGGCAGCAGCAGCGTGTATCGATACTAGTACTGCAGTACTATCTTTGGTGTGGCGGATATATTTTCCGGCTGTGCGCGGTGTGTGGCAGTCTGTCGGTTGGGGCAGAGCAGCGAGGATGTCTCCTTGGCGCGTAGTCAGGCCGGAGCCGCTGGCGGCATGCACGCGCGGTTGGAGTTGTGAGGCGCTTCTTGTTAGGGTTACGAAATTCGTCGTCCACAAATTCCTGGACACTAAAGTCGAGTGCTTACTTAACCTACTATCAAGCCCCAACTGATATCACATATCTTCCTTTGATCCTGTTTGTCACATTCTGGGAGATTCCCTCAGAGCAACAATGTGTATGCATTGAAGTCGGCTAGAGTTGCAGCCGTTTCCCTGTGTGTTGTGTAACTAGGTTTAGGTCATTCCTTAATTGATGAAGTGTACTAGCGGTATCTTCTGTCATATGGCCATTGACATTCCGGTTACCTGCCCTGGGCGTTAACCTTATTTTCGGCAGTTTATTTTTCTCGTCTTCATGATGCTGTCCACCATGGCGTGTAATTCGACAGCTGAGGTGTGTTGGTAGTTTCGGGCGTTTATTCTGACTTGGCTGGACTGGACACCAGTATCCAGAACGTTGTTGGTTTGCCGGTCTTGTGGAGCAGAACTGATCATGTTGGTTGGTTCGTCAGCTGGCTTTAGGCTGTGTTACCTTCCGATTAAGAGGTTGTCCGTCTGGCTGCCTGTCTCACCTAAACGTGCGTTAGTTTTACCTTTCCGAACCGATTCTGTGAACCTTCTGGACGCCGCTCGTTATGTCTTACATAGGGATTTCCTCTTTAGTCTTAAGTACCCTGTGTGGCCTTCAGCCGAGCTTTAGGTTATTAAAACTACAAGGCTTCTTCTTAGGCCTTAAGCAGTAAAAAAAAAAAAAAAAAAAAAATTGTTTCTTGTTTGGTATGTGGCCTTCAGCCAAGTTTCAGCCTTTCAAGACTAAAATTCAAAATTAATTGTGTCCAGGCCTTAAGCCCTGCATTTGTTTTGTTGATATGTGGCCTTGAGACGAGTTTTCAGCCTATTTAGATTAAACATTGAAAATCTCTGTCTCGGCCTTAAGCCGTAATACTGTTCTTGATTAGTCTGTGGCCCTCAGCCGAGTTCTATATGAAAAATGTAAGCTTAAGCTTTCACCCTATTTATATTGAAGATGTTTTTTTCTAAAGAAGTCAAAACCTCGAGATGAACTCCTGTACCTCAATTTCTTGCTTAGGCTTGTGCCTTGGATTTCCGGTGTGGCATTCAGCTGATCGAAATTAAATCAAAGGATCTCATTCTTTAAAATCTTGAGAGTGTTTGGTTCTTGCTTGTGTGATTGTGTGTTTTAACAAATAAAGTTTATATGTTGAGTGAAACTGACAGTAAGTTATTTTGGCTCCTTTCCACAAACATAACCTCATCAACTCTGTCCTGCTAGCCCAGAGATTTCACAATCATTGTCTTTGAATGAAGAAGTTATTTTTGTTGTCCTCGCTGCGTATTTCTTTCAGTTACCTTCTGTCCTGTTCTGTACTGTACTCTACTCTAACAGTTCCTTCTATTTATGGTGAAAATTTCATAGAGATGATTAATTTGCAGTGACAAATCCTGCGAACTTTACTTCGGTCTGTACGTTTTGTGCACCAGTGTACTTTGTTACTAAAGAAGAAGTATTGTATGTAAGCTCTCTGATGCTTCATGGAGGATAATATTTTGAAAACTATCGGTGCTTTTTTAAAAGGTTAGCGAATAACATATTAAAACTTGTTACCTCTTACATAGTGCTTGCAATAGCCAGTGCTTCGAACGCGCTTAAATTGTGTAAAAAATTTCTCGCAGCGTTGTCGTTAGGCACAGGAAGAAAAAAGCCGTCGGATACGAAAGTTCTGAAACTCTAAAAATTAAATGACAGTTAATCCGATTAGCAACAATTTCAGAATAAAATGTGGTCGAAACATGAAAAAAATTTACAAAAGTCGAACCGTTGAAACAAAACCGTCAGCGTTCATCGAAATTTTTCTCCTGCGTGGAACATTAAAATGTGCGGTGAATGCATAAAGCGGAGGATAACGATTTATTTAAATGAGAGAGAGAGAGAGAGAAGTTTTGCATTTTTATGGCGAGCACGCCGTCTCCACTGTCCCGGGCAGATAAAGCGGCAGTGGAGGAATGTAATCGCCTACCAGCTATAGGGGTGGGTGGGAGGGAGGGAGGGAGGGAGGGGTGGAGCAAGAGATGGAAGGGGAGAGAGAGTGGTGGGATAAGGGGAAGGGACGTGCGTGTGTGGATGCGTGTGGGTTAGAGTGGGTGGGGGGCCCGCAGCACAAGTGGCAGAGAATTACGCGCAGTCGCTGGCGGCCAGCCGCTGCGATTATTCAATAGAGCGTGCGGTGCCGTCCCGTGCTGCGGCTGAGGCGACGGAGATTCCCGTGAGCCACGGCGGCCGACCTTGTGCGTGCCCTGCTTACTAATAGCGGCGCTGATTCGGGCCTTTTAGTGTCAGTCTAAAATGATTTTCTTTTATTTCATGATATCACGTGTACCTCCTGTCGAGAAAAGTGAAGCAACAGGTCCTTTACTGATACAGCCTCTGTCAATTATAAACGACTATCATTATGTACTCACAATGACGCAGTGTTCTTTAAATTCTGCACCGGTGAGGTCTCTGTATGAGCAGAAATGGCAGCAGTTTCGTAATCTTTGACACAGGGACCTTGGTTCCTTAGCAGAAGTATGCAGGAGATCTGTTTCTTACAGCTACGTGACTTCATTTTCTGTCTTGCTTCCTGCATGGCAGCGGCTTACTTTGGCTTCTGCTGTTATAAGTGATGATGTGGGGATATGCTTTCCGAATGCTGTTTTGGCCCTACCGGGCTACACTGAGTGATATAATCTTCGATAGTGCAGTTGCAGATACTACCTCTTTCATCGTACCCTAAAACTGAGAAAACAGCTTTCCGAAAGTAAAGCTTCACACCACCACGACAAAATAAAAGCCAAAGTAAGTCACGGGCCCAGGAAGAAGCACGAAAGCCACAAAGTGCGCCGGCCGGTGTGGCCGAGAGGTTCTACGCGCTTCAGTCCAGAACCGCGTGACTGCTACGGTCGCAGGTTCGAATCCTGCCTCGGGCATGGAAGTGTGTGATGTTGGTAGGTTAGTTAAGTTTAAAGTTCCAGGGGACTGCTAACCTCAGATGTTTTAAGTCCCATAGTGCTCAGAGCCATTTATGAACCACAAAGTGCCATGTATCAATAACAAAATTTACTTCGCAGTTAATAGAGTACGTAGCTAATTACCTTCTATAATTCATGTATAGACTTGACCAGACTTCCGCACAGCTGTGGGTATCTTCTTCGAAATTCACATTGCCTGTTTGTGGCTTAAGCACAGCTCGTGGTGGATGTAACCTTTTTTATGTAATGTGGCACAAGTAACTCCTTGTTCTTCTGAAGAAGATAGCCTTAACGGTACCGAAACCTAGGGAAAGTATAAAAATAACTAATTTCGGCAACTTATCGGTTGTGTGCTTTATTAACTGGATAGTTACCGACAGTTGGTGCTAAAAGTCACGTTCAGTATTTTGAACGTTATGTCTGGTAGCCCAAACAGATCTGTACACATATGTTGAGGAAACAAACTCCCTGTGGCAAAGATTATAAAAGTGCTGCCACTTCTCATACAGTATATTAATATTAGCGCATAGTTAAAGAATAATCTACCCGTGAGAGTGTAACAACTGAAACTGGTCTTTTTATGACAGGAACTTTTGAAATGTATCTTTTAATTCATGTTACTACACTTTTATAGCTTCAGAAAGATCTAAAATCGTTACTCAAGTGAGTCACAGCACAATTTTCATTTCATACAGCAAAGGTTTTTTGTTACATACCGCTTGAATAGAATTGGTGAGAAGAGGAGTTTGTGGCACAACTTGACAAGAAGAAGGGACCGGTTGGTAGGACATGTTCTGAGGCATCAAGGGATCACAAATTTAGCATTGGAGGGCAGCGTGGAGGGTAAAAATCGTAGAGGGAGACCAAGAGATGAATACACTAAGCATATTCAGAAGGATCTAGGTTGCAGTAAGTACTGCGAGGTGAAGAAGCTTGCACAGGGTAGAGTAGCATGGAGAGCTGCATCAAACCAGTCTCAGGACTGAAGACCACAACAACAACAACCGCTCCACCACGATATAAAATACCTTTGGCTTTGAAGTCTGAGACAGTTGGTTACAACTCTAATTTGAATGTTTGTTGTTGTTGTAGTTTTGTCAATTACGTTTTATTTGAGAACAACTAGTTATATATATTCCTAGTTTTAAGAAAAAATTTCCTTGTTTGTTTCCAGGTCAAAATTTACTCTACACGTTATGAGAACTAAGACTACACACACAAAATACATTCACGACGAGTGCGTCGAGGTGCATATTTCACCATGTTATAACGAAAATGATGGAAAACTTCTGAGGTACGCAAGTTATTGTTAACTGCTGAATTATGACGACGACTTCTTTTATAATAGAACTACGTGGCACTCGAAAGAGCCTTCGAAGACAACTTTGAGAATAACTGCATGGAACAAGGAAACAGCGCTGCAGTTCACTGAACCGCCTTTTCGCAGAAAATTTCCCACAAAAGTTTCCTCAATTCTTCCAGTTCTAAGCAGACTCATACCTCAGGTACTGTCGTACGTCAACATGAAATTTTTGTTAGTCCAGTTCATATGGTGTAGAGAGGCACAATCTTGCAATCACGTACTAACCTCCAATTCTTTGAATACGACACACTCACCGGGCAACCTTACTGCGAATTTAAACAGTTCCCTTGTGTGTGTTTTCAGGGTGCACTGGACACTGACTTCGTTTCTGTGGGTCGAAGAGCGCTGGCGGGGGTATATTCTGCGAATGTAATGGCCTGCCTGTTCACCAGACTAATATCCCATCGAACTCTTGTGGAAAGTGTTGTGGAGAGGTACTGAACCGCGTCCACATATACCGTCGACCATCAAGCAGTTGTCAAAAACACAGCTGGAGGAACTGAAGGTCCTTATCAACCTTGTGGCCAGAATGGAAGCGCGTTTGAGGATGCATTGGTGTCCGTGTTGATCACACACACTATTAAGAAACACGTTTTCTCATTCTTGATGTCCCGGGGTCCATCATCAATCGCGGTGTCTTCAGTGTAATTTTTGTCTTTCAGCGAAACTTCATTTGTTTTCGTCTTATGGACTATATGGAGTATTTCCTTCAGTTGCCTTCTGTACTACACTTTCTATGTATGGCGCAAGTATCATCGAACTCCGTTACCTGGTAGCGAAGTAGCTTTCGTCTGTAAGTTTGGCGCAGGAGTGCAGTTTTTGCAGAGTAGCAGCTGTGACTTCTAAGCATAGTCGAAACCTTCTGCGCGCCGTCGGTACCCAAGAACAGGGAAGAGGATTCGTTGTATCATGACAGAACTTGCCTTCGCCTTAGTATTTTTTTTTTCAGTAGCTATCAATAGCCGGTTACCCCTGTTGTCAGGTGTTTCACTGACTCACATCCTCCTCTACGACGGCTATGGTGATCAGTATTAAGTGTATACAACCACAGTTAATTTACTGAACAAAAGAGCACTGTATAACTTTCAATCAACTCACCATGAACACTCAATAACCTTTCCATTCTCTCTTCATCCGAAGCACACACTTTTCGTTGGATCTTTCCTTTATTCTTCGAGAAGAAGAAAGATGGAGGGTGAAGGGCAAGTGAAACAGGGTAGTTAAGTAGCACTTTTGTCGACTGTGTTTGGCAAATGCTCGTCGTGTTTGTGTGGGTATTGAGTGCACCAGAGCACCAAAATTGCTGTGAGTCTGCAACATTCCATCCAGATTTTACTGAGCGTTGCTTGTCAAAAGAAACAATGACAAATATTTTATCTTCGACACCTAAGGACGTATCACTGGCTAACCGCTTCTGCAGCCCATTAACTTTCGTGCGCGGGCAGGTCGTATTAGTTACGAAACATAAGCATTATACGGAAATACAAGGTACATACTGAAAGTCGTGAGCAAACCATTGTTGAAAGTCGAAAAACGTAACAACACGAATGCATGATTGTAATTTAGAGACTTCGCACTATATATTGTCGTATTATTACGTCATTTGCGTCCGTCACGTGACCAGAGAAAGTACTTCCAAAAGGGGCGACATCGAAGTTTCCTTCCAACAGCGTAATGTCATTGAATTCCCTGTAAAGAGGGAAAATGTGTGCTACAATTTACCTCAGACTTCAATGTGCCTTAGGAGAAGGCTGAAAGACCGTCAGCAGTGTTAGCAGTTGGATGAAACATTTCAGTGATGGAGTATCCAAGAAGAACCTTCTAGCGGTCGACCTTGGATGTCCCATATAACACAATAAGGAAAGAGTTAATGAGCCCATTAGAGAAGACACGGTGTTCCAGAGAATGAAATGTCTACAAAACGTGCAACGAAGAAATAATTCGAAAGGCTTACGACCCTTCCACCTTTCTTCCATTTCCGTCATTACTTCTTCGACATATAGATTGAACAGTAGTGGTGCAAGACTACATCCCTTCCTTACACCATTTTTAATCCGAGTACTTCGTTTTAGGATTTCCAGTTTTATTGTTCCCTCGTGGTGGTTGTTCGTACTGTTTATTAACCAAATTTTCCTACAGCTTACCCGTACTCTTCTCAAAATTTCGAATATCTTACACCACATTTTTTGCAAGTCAACAAATCCTGCGATCATGTATTGATATTTCTTCAACCTTGCTTCCATTACCAACCACACCTTGAGAAATTTCTTTCTGGGGCCTTTACCTTTCCTAAAGCCAAAGTTTCTGTCATCTAACTAAACCTTATGTTTCTTTTCCATTCTTCTGTATATTATTCAATTCAAGAGTCCGAATGCATGAGCTGTTAAGATGATCGTGCGATAACCTCCCAATTGTCTCTTGCTATTCTCAGCACTGTGTTGATAATATTTTTCCAAAATATGGTGGAACATTGCCAGTCTCACACATTTTGTACTTCACCGTGCACAATCGTTTAGTTACAGCTTCTCCAAATGATTTTAGGAATTCCGATGGAACGTTATCTGTCGCTTTTGCTTTGTGCCAAAGTGAATAGTCGTTACGTCGCAACTTCCATTAAAGATTTAGAAATTACCATGTATTGTTGCCTGTCTTTTTTGTCGTATTTGCTTTAGTGTCAAAAGCTTTTTTGAAATTGTATTCTTACACTGTGTAAACGAACCATTTCCTTCCGAATCCTGCTTCTTCTCCTATCGCGTTATTCCAGTCATGGAGCCCTTCAATATATTCTTTCCACCTATACGCTCTCTCATCTGTATTTAACT
The DNA here is from genome assembly GCF_023897955.1 of Schistocerca gregaria. Classification (NCBI taxonomy): domain Eukaryota; kingdom Metazoa; phylum Arthropoda; class Insecta; order Orthoptera; family Acrididae; genus Schistocerca; species Schistocerca gregaria. The sequence continues at coordinate 668,848,184 of NC_064922.1, forward strand.
GTGTAAATCCCACTGCACTATTGAAATTTGCCCCCTGCTTTTATCGTCTTTGCTTTTAATTTCACCGAAGGTTGTTTTGACTTTTCTCTATGCTGAGTCTGTCCGTCCGAGATTTCTTTTTCTGTTTCTCCACGTTGTTCATGTAGCTTTCTAGTCTCAGCTTCTCTGCATTTTATTTGCTTCCAAGTTACTTGTAATTTGGTAGCAGGGATTTTTTTTCTCTCCCTTATTCCTTACCAAGCCCATTTCGCCCGTAATTCTTTCCTCTACTCCTTTCCCTACTATCGCTTTCCAGTCCTCCATGGCTATTAGATTTCATCTTCCTTTGAATCTCAATTTCCCGTTCAGTATCCTCATATACATCCTCTGTCTCTTCATCTTCTGCCTGTACGTCAGGATGTTTATTGGAAACATTGCTGTCGGTGTCGGTTTCCAGTCAATTCTCATGGGAACATCCCTGTCGCTCAACTGTTTGCGGTAACATACTATTTGAAATACCTACCTATTCATTATGAATCTTACACCCGTGATACCAATTTTTGCTGCTGCTGATATTGCACTATACTCATCTAAACAGGATCATTATTCCCATTTAACTTCAATTACGTCCACTGTATGCTGGCTGAGTCTGAACGTTTCTGTTTCCAGATTCTCTGCCGGCGACTGTGGCAGAGCGCTTCTAGGTGCTTCAGTCCCGAACCGCGCTGCTGCTGCGGTCGCAGGTTCGAATCCAGCCTCGGGCATGGATGTGTGTGCTGTGCTTAGGTAAGTTAGTTTTAAGTAGTTCTACACCTAGGAGACTGATATAACTCCATTGTAACTCCATTCATCGTCCAAACGCTGTTGTAAGTCGTCACACCAGATGATGGTCTGAAAGAGGCACGTCGTAAATGGCTCTGAGCACTATGGGTCTGAGCATATGAGGTTATCAGTGCCCTAGGACTTAGAACTACTTAAACCTAACCTAAGGACATCACACACATCCACAATTCGAACTTGCGGCCGTAGCGGTCGAGCGGTTCCAGACTGAAGCGCCTAGAACCGCTTTTCCACAGCGGCCGGCAGGCATATCTTAGCAGAGTTGGCAAGCCTGGTACTTGTTCCAGAGAATTGCAACGTCAGTGGTTATACGCAGGTCAGAGTGCTAGAACGGCGATCCAAATTCACAAGAGGGCTTAGGATGGGGAGAGGTGACGTAGTATACTGTTGTGTCTAACCATAATAGGAAGGGCAGTGACGTTTAGGTTTCACCTGAACGGTGCTCCTACCAAACTGGGAGTTTGTTAATGTAAAGGCCAAAAACACCCGATTGCACCGAGTGGAAGAAGGGAGAGGGAGGGGTGGGAGGAATCCAGTATATGGCTGGGCACAGGTGTTCTGGAAGTGCAGAGCCACATGTCAAATTGGCCGAGCCTGTAAAGAGTCGATGGGTTGGGTGACCTACAACGCGAATTGAGAAATAGTGCACCCCCACATCCCTTTAAAAACCCATCTGTTTGTGTTCACACGGAACTCTCACTGAAATCATCAAATCATGTTGCTCATCGCCAGCCTCGAGTAAGCGCTGACAAATCAGTTTTTCCCAATTGGAGTGCTGCTCTCAAAGTTCATACTTTATAGTGCTGTTAGTAATTGCTGTTTCTGTTAGCTCTCAACCCACAAAATGATACACTGATCTGATGTGCAAACAGTTACACCCTTTGCTTTTTCTAACGGTTAGAATTAGCCTTTAGTGTAGTTGTTATTATGGTTGCAAATAAATAACGGTAATCCTCTGAGTATCTCTGTGTTTCCTGCTACGCCACCCGTAAGTGTCCGGTGACAGTGTAAGGCACTGATCTGTGCAATCAACTTGGTCAGAAATTGCAGACTGCCCTGAAACCTTCTGTCTCCCCCCTATCCTGCTTTAGGACATGACATTTGTAAAACATTTCTGGTGTCAGTTGTTATTTTTGATTTTTGAGAGGCATAGATATTTCGCACGTACCTAACTCGACGTCACTACAGGACCGACGCCTTCGAGACTTACGTGGAGTTGCACTTCCTGGGAAAAGACGGAGTGATAAGAGGAGGCGAGAGAAGCAAAGATTTAAAATTTGACTCGGCAAGGCACGTGTGTCCTCACTACTTCATGTCTTCGATAGCGAGACGAACGGGAGGCCGCGACCCTGAGAGGACCGCCAGGCTATCCCCACGCGGCTGCAGCGAGAATCAGTAGCTGAGTGCGCGGGAGGTGCGGGACGTCTTCGCGATCTTCAGCGGCGGCCAGCGTGCAGCCGTAGCGGCAGAGGCGTAGCACGGCACAGCTGAAGGCCACGCGACACAGCCGGCGTCCGCGGTCAGTACACCGCCTGACATCGCCTTCAGCGGCAGCGCTAACTCTACTCATATCCCCTTCGCAAAGCTCGTCCGTAACCAAAGTATGTTCGACCTCACATGACAATAATTCGACAAGAAAGCATTATCGTTGTTTTGCCTTTCTTCATGTTCATCTTATATCCTCCTTTCAAGACACTGTCTATTCCGTTAAACTGCTCTTCCAAGTCCTTTGCTGTCTCTGACAGAACAACCATGTCATCGGCTAACATTAAAGTTTTTATTTGTTCGCTTAGGACTTTAGTTCCTAATCCAAATTTTCTTTTGTTTCGTTTCCTGCCTGCTCAGTGTATAGATTGAATAACATTGGCGATAGACTACAACTTCTTCTCACCTCCTTCTCAACGATTGCTTCCCTTTCATGCCCCTCCACCCTTTATAACTGTAGTCTGATTTCTCTAAAATCTGTAAATAGCATTTCACTCCCTGTGTTTTACTACTGCTCTGTCAGAATTTCAAAGAGAGTCTTCGAGTCAACAACGTCAAAAGCTGTCTTTAAGTTTACAACTACTATAAACCTGGGTTTGCCTTTCCTTATCCTAAAAAATGGTTCAAATGGCTCTGAGCACTATGGGACGCAACTGCTGTGGTCATTAGTCCCCTAGAACTTAGAACTACTTAAACCTAACTAACCTAATGACATCACACACATCCATGCCCGAGGCAGGATTCGAACCTGCGACCGTAGCAGTCACACGATTCCGGACTGCGACCCTAGAACCGCGAGACCACCGCGGCCGGCTTTCCTTATCCTACCTTCTATGATATGTTGTAGTGTCAGTATTGCTTGGCATGTTTCTACATTTTTCTGGAAACTGGTCTTCCCTAAAGTTGACCTCTACAAGTGTTTCCTTTCTTCTGTAAGGAATTCGTGTTAGTATCTTGGCATCATTACTTATTAAACTGATAGTTCACTAACTTTCACACTTGACAGAGCCTTCATTGTTTGAAATTGGATTATTACATTCTTCTTGAAGTCTGAAGGTATTTTGCCTACCTATACAGTTGTATCAAGCACGAAACTGCTCACAGTTACTGAATTTAGAAAGGAACTTGCAGTACATTGTTAAACAAATTAAATAGCTATTTAATGTAGCAGTTGCTCGCTACACATTCTCTAGCGTTTAATTTTGTGGAGTTTTTCCGTTTCTCGACCGCTCAACTGTAATCGTGATTTGGGACATTAATGATGATTCATGAAAGAAGCAAGTCACTGTGTAGACACCAAATTATCGCTAAAGTGACGAAGATGAATTTTATTTCACTAAATCAAATGTAAGTGACACAATGACCAGATTCTCTATTGTTAATTTATTTACATTGTCGGTACAAACACTAGCTTCGTGCGAATTTACTAATATTGTGGGCATAGTTTTTAAACTATTGCGTGAAGCAGATCATTCAGAATTCCTGAAGGTCGTAAAAATTGATATTCAGGGCTCTGGACGTAGTGAACTGCTCGTGCATAAATTACCTTCCATATGAGAGAGGTTAAGAAATACTGTTAGAAAATTATCAATGTAAGAGTACTTTAGACTTCTACGCTTGTTAAATGTTTTCTACTAGGCTGTCAAAGCAGAAATCTAACGTAGATTCATCTTCACATTAATTGCAATAGGCTGACCATAGTGCTATGAGAGCATCGTAACTGGCAGAGTCTTTGTCATTAGTAACAAAACTAAGCAGAGGAGTGTTCATTCAGGACATGTACATGAACTCCTACTGGCAACTGTCTGCATGGGATGAAAACATCAACCTAACTGAAGCCACTGAGTTAGCTTTTACAACAGAGCTCGCAGTTATGTTCACCAAAGAAAAAGGATTTGCTGATAAGAGTCATCAGTGCTAAACGGTGAAGCTCATCTTTAACTCTTTATTATGTTGACGTGTAGATACACGCCTAACGATTGCAGAAGTAAAGTTAAGTACAAAACCTGTGGTAAATCAGGGCGATTAAGGCGACACTGCCGACTTTAGAGAAGAATTCCAGAAGCAGATCCAGCTGAAGGGCGTCGAGTGTCAGAGGTGCCAAACATAGTCTGGTGGGAAAGCTGCAATGTCGGAACACATAGATACCCTTGTAAGAAGGCAAATCCAGCTCTCTGTTTTGCATGTCATGCTCTAGAGCACCTAGCTAGAGAGGGTACTGAAAACACAGGGAATTCTGTGAAAAAAAAGACGCAGAGAAATGAACGAAAAGCATAACATTACAGTTGCCTTATGATGAACGTATTTAAAATAGACTGTGAAAGTAAAAAGGATTTTGTTGAACTGAATCGACCACAGAGAAATGAAAGTCGTTTAAAATTGCTTCTAAAGAATAGATCACGGTTATGCTTGTGAAGTGTGCTGTATCTGAGAAGCTAGTTTGCTATAGTCCTGAATGAAATGTAACGAGTACATACATATGGGACTTCGGTGTTATAGCTTGAAATAGATCGTAAATTAAAATATAAGTGTCATCTGTTGGGAGGGCAACTGGATGTTTCGTGGGTCGGCTTAACACTAAAAAAAATAAAAAAAGAATTGTAATGTGTGTGAAATCTTATGGGACTTAACTGCTAAGGTCATCAGCCCCTAAGCTTACACACTACTTAACTCAAATTATCCTAAGGACAAACGCACACACCCATGCCCGAGAGGGGACTCGAACCTCCGCCGGGACCAGCCGCACAGTCCATGACTGCAGCACCCCAGACCGCTCCGCTTATTCCGGGCGGCTTTAACTTCTTTACGAAGCATGCTGTAGGAACTGATTATGCCAAGGTATCGCTGTCGAACCAGGTAGTCGCGTTAAATGATGTACAGAGAGAGGAGTGCTAGACAGTCAATTTGAACACACTTTATTATAACTAAAGAAAACTCCTTCTGGGCATAGACTAAGTTTTAAACTCAAGAGCAACAAGAAAACGCACAACTCTTGTGGTAACTAACCAAATAAGGAAACAAGACAATGGAAGAAAAATACATACCAAAATCTACTCGACGATACAAAATACAACGTGCTACTACAATGTTACAGTGAGTGAATACAATGCTAGGGCCGGCGTAAGTACTGGCTGCAGCTGTTCCTAGCAGTTGGTACACACTTCCGGTCTGACGGCCTAGGCGTGCTTATAAAGACAGGTCGGCGGAATGATACATGAGTCATATGAATTCTAACTGGTGGAACATTGCCGCACGTTGTCTGGGGAAGCAGTTCTGTGTTTATTAGGAAAGTCTGTTATTGTTTCCGTCCCTGGCGATGTTCCCAAGCTTCTGCAAACTGGTCGGCAACCCTTCTTGCCTGCCGGTTGTGTGGGCCCTCTAACGATAATGGGCCGCAAAGACACGTACACAGGGGTGAACAGAGGATTCCCCGATGGGAAACAGATGCCACAAAGCCTAATTCAGGCCATGTGGATAAAATAAAGTGGTTTTCCTGTCAGGGGGGATTTTGAGGAAAAACGTTGAATATAGTGGGCTAAGAGAAGTCGCTGTTGAGAAAAAAGGGTTGAAGCAAGGCATGTACCTACCAGAGGCGCTGGTGAAAGTACTAAATAGCAGTTGCTTAATTAGCATGTTAAACACACGAGATGAGGGCTTTTATTGAGATGCTTCTTATGAAGGTGGAAGGAGTTCCGCAATTTAGCCCAAGTCTGAAGTACGCTGTGTGCAAGGTAGAAAAGGTCTCGAGTGGAAAAAAAAATCTAGAATCAGTTTATCAAACTTTATTAGAAAACTTGTGGTTAATCATTTAACTGCCGTAGAAAAACAGTATAGAATAGAGGTATTTTCTTCATATGAGGATATCTTTCACTTGTCAGCGGAAAAGTTGAGATATATGCAGACACAGTTTGGCATTACATAAAACTGGTTCCCAAAGCAAAGGGACACTGAGCTGTGGACGCCATCATGGTGCTGCTGAGTGGGAGACGCCAACTTCCTGCCACAGACGTGCGAATGGGAGGACTGGGTGCTGTCACATGAAGTACGCAAGAGGACTGCCAAGGTAGTTGCCGAAAAAGCGGGTCGCTTCTTGTACACCTTCTTCCTTTCCCTATAGACGTGTCCATCAATCCTTCCTATTGAAGACGAAATACCCTTTCCGGACCATGTGCACTTAACTCCACGGATGTAGTCAGTTTCCGTAAATACTGTAGCCCTTAGTGGTAGTTTTTGGGAGTAAAGCCCATGTTTCTCTAATTATAACATTTCTTATTTTAAACGAAGGGAAAACCCTCTGGGTTCCCACCTGAGGTCCTGATACTTTCCTGCCTTTACAGTGTAATTTGATCTCTTCCTCACTAAGTACGATAAACGTTACAACAGGAGGTAAATCAGCTATTGAACGATGGTATAATAGTACCTTCAACATGCGCCTGGAATTATCCAGTAATCAAGATTCTCAAGAAGACGGATGCATCTGGTAAAAAGATTTGGTGGGTGGTAGGTGAGTGGAGAAAACTGAATAATATAAGTGGCAACACAATCTTCCCACTCCCACGTATCGATGAAATAAGGGACAGCTTGGGCAAGGCAAGATATATTTCAACAAATGGTTTGACTGTGGATACTATCAGTTCTCCTTAGATGAAATGAACTGGGAGGTTACAGCCTTTAGTACACTGTATGTCCATTATATGTAAAAAAATAAAATCAATGGCAATTTTTCTGCACCGTCCGCATTCCTAAAATTAATGAATTCAGCTCTAATGGGTTTGTAGACTGCAAACTTGTCATTTATTTTAAACGATCTAGTAATTTTGTTTTACCTTATGGAGGACAGATTGTCCGCTAGGGCAAGACTTTTGAGAGGCTATGGCAACACAGCTCGAAATTTCAGGTTGCTAAAGGTGAATTTCTAAGCGAACGGTTCACGTATCTGTGACATGTATTAACCACAGATAGGTTAAATCTAGAACCAAACATGCTAAAACCAGGCAATTTTGGAGGAATTACCTCACTCACCCAGAGGTGGTCATCGAGGAATCATGAGAACATACGATCGAATTAGGAAATACCGAACACGGTCCGGTATGAAAAGGAATATTGAGTACTACATCAGAAAGTGATTTATCTGTCGAAAACCAAGATAACGCAAAATACTACAGAATTAACTGAGGTTATAACATCAACACCTGAAGGAGTGTTCGATAGGTGTGATACTTACATCTTCGATACCCTGACGGCAACAGATATAAATAATAATTATACTTAAATTCCAGGAGGATGGGATCAGTTGCATTACAGAGAACCGATACAATAACAGGACGCAGGTGAAGTGGCTCTTAACCTAGTGGAAAGAATAATTCTAGGACTTGGGATACCATTAGTAATTCTCAGAGACAAAGGTTTTTAACAACACAATAAAGCGACTGTGCAGATCAAGGACTGATATTGTACAGACCTCCTGTTACCATCTCCAGACTAATGCAGCATTGAAAAAATCACACAGAGCTGTAACAGAATGCCTGAGACATTACAACTTTAGGACACAATTTTCCGAGAAATTTAGGGATTGCACAGGCGGATAACGTCAATTTCTTGCCACGATATTTTGGATGACAACCATTCAGTCATTTGAAGGTGAGTGTTTTGCACTAGAAATTGCTAATTCCATTAGTTACGTTTATAGAAAGAATTGGCGCGAAGACACATGCGCAGTGCAGCTGCTACATGAGCTACCTTTGTCGAATTATGCGCCTTCTTCGAATATTGCCTCATCTATGGCATGCAGGGGCATTGTTAATGTGATACGAAATACGCATTGTTTGTTGGAATGTCCACAGAGTTAAAATTCATACTTCAAAATTAATAAAATTAAATGTCACTAGAAGCATCATTAATCATAAAATACTTTCTTTCTGAAGAAATCTGGTTCCACGCCTTATATAGCCGCCAAGACAATTAATACAATCTCACGTTAAACTATGTCCACCAATTCCTTAATAATTGAATCCCAGAAGGATCTTGTAAACCATTTATGGCTGTCCTATCAACCTCACTCCTACCCTCAAATATCTTGATCTCACTGTCGACCGCCATCTCACTTGGACTCCTCCTCTCCTTACAGTACAACACAAAGCCCACAACAGACTCCAGCTAGTGAAACTCCTGTCTAACTGGACATGGGGACTGCATCCTGCCACCATCATTCAAAACTACAAATCCTTGAAACGTCCCATCCTTTGATGTGTCAGTGTCGCTTTGATTTCCTCTCCTCCTAGGTTCTATAAAGCCCTCCAAAACCTAGAATGCCATGGACTCCACCTCGCCTACTGTATCTGCCTTCCATCCCCCATGCGCATCCTCTATGACCTCATCCACTTCCCCCACTTCTTCTTTTTCCTGAACACACCCACCCACAGCCTGTATATTGTGTGAAAATTCGATACCACCCACCCCCCAGTGTCCCCCTTCCTCTCTAACTCGAGCCCATTGCCATGCCCCTTACCATTGTGTCCCACCCTCACTCCATCTCCACACCATCCACCTCCTTTCCCAACGGAGCTTCCAGCACCTACCCCTCCTAGATGATGAGCTTCACCCTGATGTCCACCCCACCTGCCAACTCTAACCCCACCTTAGTCCTGCCTCCTCCTCAGGGTTCCCTCTCCTCCCCCTCCTCAGTGTCTTTCACCCTCCTACACCACTTCCCTCCCCCATGCTCCCCTTCACTGTCTGTGCACTCTCTCCTGCCTTGTCTTCCCTCTTCGTCTCCAGCTCTGCCCATCTCCTGCCTTTTGGTACGCCTCCTGCCTCCTTTTCTTCCTCTTCCTCCCACCCCCAGCACCACCACCTCATCTTCTTCCCCTCTTTTCTCCTCCTCTCCAGCCTCCAGTGCCTCGGCTGGTATCTACCATCGGTTTTTTATTATTCATGAGTGCTCTGTTGTTCCAGAGTTTTTTAAGTGTCTTGTGTGATTTTTATCCTGTGGCTCACTTTTAACTAGTGTTTGCCTCCAGTGGTTTTTAAGTGGACGTTCATTTGCTAGCTCTGTTCTTTTAACTTTATATCTACTTTTTAACTGTTCCCCAGAGCATATCCCCATCTTAGTGTACATTTTTTAACTCCCATCATCTCCATTTACTGTGATTTTTATGTTCCATTTTTTTATTCCCCTTTTTATGTAATCACCTTTCTGTATTTTTGAAAAATCAGTTATCTGTACCACTGTCAGCCCTCCTCGGCCCATGTGGGGCAAGGGAACGAAATTGTGATAAAGGAAAAAAGCAAAGGATCTCGCTGACGACAAGATTCCCAAGGCAGGGATCCTTAGAATGTTGTGTGTAGATAAAATGGTCGGCTATGTCAAGTATTACTCATACATGGACAATAAATGAAAATAGCTTCTAAACTGGTAGGATTTGTTTTCAGCATGATAAATTTTTCTGTGCAAATAAATGTGTAAAACGATTTAAGCGAAAAATTGAGCTATATGTTAACGGTTCATCTTCGAAAAGCAGTGATAGGTAATTAGTTTTTGCTCCTTATGGGACAAGAGAACGCACTTCCTTCCCTTGTCTGGAGTAAAAAGTAAATATTACTCTCTCTCCCCTCTCTCCTCTATCTCTATCTCTCTCTCTCTCTCTCTCTCTCTAGCTGTCGTGCTGTCGCATGAGATGTATCACGTAAGTGTCACTCATCCATCCACCCATCCATCCATCAATCCAGATCGGGTTGACGGAGGAGATAGAGAAGATCCAAAGACGAGCGGCACGTTTCGTCACAGGGTTATTTGGTAACCGTGATAGCGTTACGGAGATGTTTATCAAACTCAAGTGGCAGACTCTGCAAGAGAGGCGCTCTGAATCGCGGTGTAGCTTGCTCGCCAGGTTTCGAGAGGGTGCGTTTCTGGGTGAGGTATCGAATATATTGCTTTCCCCTACATATATCTCCCGAGGAGATCACGAATGTAAAATTAGAGAGATTCGAGCGCGCACGGAGGCTTTCAGACAGTCGTTCTTCCCGCGAACCATTCGCGACTGGAACGAAAAGGGAGACAACGACAGTGGCACGTAAAGTGCCCTCCGCCACACACCGTTGGGTGGCTTGCGGAGTCTAAATCTAGATGTAGATGTAGATGTTTTACTATTTTAGTTCAGTAACTGCGGTTGATTTAAATTAAGTAAATGCGTCATTATTTTTATGCCTGTTCGTAGTCCACCCTTTCCATATTGGGTGTTTATTGTTTTATAAAGAAATGTTTCAGGCCTCATTGGCAAGAATTTCTAGGAACATTGTTGGGAGGCCACGAAATAAGACTGATAGTGTTCATTCGTCGCTTATTTCGTTATTTCAAATCCATACCTCGTTGAGATCATTTTTCCGTTCTTCTCAGTTCACGATCTGGGCTATGCTTGCACTCGAAAGGCGAACTGTTTCAAACCGGTCTAGAGCCGCCTAACAATATCGCCACGCAGCAGTTTCGTTGATCTGATGCCGTGATACAGCTGGGGCTCATAAATTATCAAAATTTCATAGGGGAGTAAAGCCATTTCGAAAATTGATCTGTTTTATGTTTTAGTCAGCGGAAGTAGAATCTCCATCGAAGTACCACATTTAATTTTGGTTTTTCACAATCAGTTTGTTCGAATTCATACTAATATTTGAAATCAGTAACATGAAACACTACATACGGCTGACTTACGGGGATACAGAAGGCGAGTGTGGCGATTATGTTCAACGTTTCTTTCACGCACTGTGCGCCTTGTTTGAACAATGTAGGCTTTGGATCACTGGCAAGCTATGCTATAGGTTTCAGCCTTTCGCCATCGTAGATCGTCCTCTGCCGAACCGAGAAGAGGACACGTCTTTGTAGGAAGTTGAGACGATATTTTCTTAAGAGCCTTCCTAATTTCGACGAAATTATGGCAGCGTACGAGAGGACGGCGCTGGTCTTAAACCACTCCTTCACCTCCTGGACTTGTGGGTGGTCACCTTTCTCCTTCCTTAAAACTCTGCTGATCAGATGTGAGCAACATCCATTACCTTTGAACACTTATTGTAAGTCTCCAAGCTCCTTCGCAAGGCTATCTCAAGTACACACATGTGTAAGGTGCACCTTGCAAAGGTAGTCGTTTCATTTTGGAGGTATATAAGTTTGAATCGAGTTCTGTGTGAAAATATATTGACTTCTGTACTAAGTTGTAAGAAAAACTGTTAAAAATTGCAAGAAGGAAGTGAATAACGATTTACTAAAATGTAGTCTAACGAATTATTTGGATGCAGGAATCGAATGAATAGTTCAGTATTCATTGCAACTATGGACGCCAGCAAATGGTCAGCTGTATTTCTCCAGGTCACTAATAGAACGTTGAATTCCATATCTTGCCGAAAATTGCACTATGTATAGTTCACCGGTCGAATTAATCGGTTTTTCCTTCTAGATTGGAAATGAGTTTATTTATTAAGAGTAGTGTAGTATTATATTTTGTAACGATTCTTTGACAACGCGGAAAAATTGACGTCTTGCCTGTATCTTGCAATTGTAGGAATTACTTAGGTGAGAGTTGCACTCAAATGTAGGCTGGATTTTTGTCTAGCTTGCCTAAAGCAAACTTCGTTTTTATTTTCAGATTCCTTCATAAAAGTGGAAAAGAATCTAATTTTAAAAACCGCTAATGAACACAGAGTTCCGCTGTATGACAGTCTCTCTCTCTCTACCTCTCTCTCTCTCTCTCTCTCTCTCTGCACCAAGCACATTGTGATGCAATTGCTTTTTGCGAGGTAGCGAGTAACTTAGTCTGTTTTGTATCAGAACTCCATTAAGTAAAGTTAATTAACATATGGAAGGAGAAGGAGTACAAACACTCTCGCAGTATAATAAATTTGAAATGAAAACCTCAGTCCAATTATTTCTTTCCTGCTTTCCAAGACACGTTGCTACATTATTTGCGTTAAGTGTGTGGCAGTTAAAGAGTAAAGGTTGGTGGGTTACACCCTTCTTTGCAGGTAGCATGTTGAATAACAATAAAAATTGTTATCTGCTTATTCTGTAGTTTTTAGCGTTGTCGAATTAGCACTCCGTCTATGAAGTAATACAGAAGTAGTTGTAGATTATTATGTCCAAACATTAATCTTGAGTAAAAAATGGAAGAATGCAACTATCATCTACTAATAATCTGAATTTATTGCAGATAGATTATGACTATAGAATAGCAATCATCACTGCACATGTCACTCAGTGTGGTCGCATCAGACTTGTTCCTAAACACATATATCTTTTACACTTGAATACACGTATAATAATATTGAGTAAAAGAAGCAGAATATGTTACTGTGTACGAACAAGCCTGAAAGATGCATATGACCACATATGCTCTGATGATGGCTATTATGTAGTCAAAATTGATCTGCAATAAATTCCGTTATTTCACGACTGATTGCTACATTCTTCCAGTGTATATTGAACAGTTACTGCACAGAAGAGTGCTATGGACTTTAACGTAAATAATATTCTATACATGTTCTTATCTTTCAAGTTTTCTTTTTTCTTTGTGGTACCCTCCAGTTTGCTTCCATTGCTCGAAAAAATGAATTTGTGTGTCATTTGGGTCCAAAAAGAAATAGGTAAACCGTACTTCGAGGCCCATGAATTTGCAAGGGAATCGAAAAATCGCATAATAATCTCAGCCAATTTTACTCTGAGACCATTTACTTTCAACTTAATTATTAAATCTGTTACATTGACCTTAACCACATACTTAGAGAAAAACACGTTTCCTCCAAAATCTCTTTAGCGTCTTCTAGAAACTTGGTAACAACAGTGGGATACAAGCTGAAATTTATAACAGACGCCCATGGGATTGACACTTATTTCTTCAGGATCATATATAACTTTCAATTCACTGACAAGGTAAAGAGCAGTGGCAAAAGCTTCATTTTAATACAACTGAAAAGGTTCTGTCTTAAGGAAATCGTCACTCTTGTTACAGTACAAACAAATTTATCCTGACAGAACCCCTTTAATATTTGTATTAGATCTCACCATCTCATGGCTCAATGTATTGACTATACATTTTTAAACAGTACAGAGATCTGGGCTTCAAGACGCAGAAGCGACGTAAATAATAGGTTTCTAACGTAGATGATGTTGTAAGCCATGGTATTACTGAAACCTAGAAAAAATAGTGTAATACATACAAGGATTCCTTAAAATTGTCTCCACGTGTTATTCTGTCAGAATATAACGAATAAAATAAATATTCAAGTCACATCCACCTAATCCGAATGTTCCTTGTATTATCCGTCCTGAATTCTAATTTCGAATTTATTCAAATGGCACTATGAGACTTAACATCTATGGTCATCAGTCCCCTAGGACTTAGAACTACTTAAACCTAACTAACCTAAGGACATCACACAACACCCAGTCATCACGAGGCAGAGAAAATCCCTGACCCCGCCGGGAATCGAACATGGGAACCCGGGCGCGGGAAGTGAGAACGCTACCGCACGACCACGAGCTGTGGACTGGAGTTTATTAACGACAGTTATCACTAAGAAATTTCAAATTCCTGAAAATTTACCATATTATTTTGTTGCTAACACATTTAGTCCATGACCTCGGAATACGGGCCTGCCGGAGTGGCCGAGCGGTCCTAGGCGCTACAGTATGGAACAGCGAGACCGCTACGGTCGCAGGTTCGAATCCTGCCTTAGGCATGGATGTGCGTGATGTCCTTAGGTTAGCTAGGTTTAAGTAGTTCTACGTTCTAGGGGACTGATGACCTCAGAAGTTAAGTCCCATAGTGCTCAGACCCATTTGAACCATATTTCGGAATACGGGTAGTCAAGCCACGTCGTACTGAGGTTAAACGAAACTAGTTCCGAGTACAGTGGTGGTCACTAAATGGCAATAAGTAGATGTTCAGAAAACAACACAATCAAACTGACCTCTCGCAGTGAGCTCACGATTAAATTAGTCATTATCTTGTGGTAAAAGGGGAGAGACATTCAGCACAGCCCAAATATGGCTCCCGCTGGCCTGGGCATCAACTCCAACTGGGCATGGATTTCGGATACGACTCCGTCATTCGAAGGGGCCTCAGCTCTGTGCCAGAGTTCATCAGCTATAGATGGTGAAGTGTGGTCTCATGTCTGCCTCTTGGCAACCGCCTACTGTACTTTTGTAGTGAGTGAGAAATCTTCACCGAACTGCGAGGGCAGCAACCGAACGTCTGCTGCATCGAGTTAGATCGGGATACTACGAGTGGCAAGCGGCCTTGGATTATCTTCTTGAATTACAATGTCGCTTACACTTGTGACGAGTGTAACGAACTAGCTGCCGTAACTAGAGGTTTTGCTGGGTGGTCATCCATGCAACAATTTTAATCGCCCTACTTATAGGTGCAGCGCCCTTTCTGTTGTGTCGCTCTCACGTGGCAAGGTTCTGGATAGTCATGTGAGCGCTCCGGGGATGAGGAGGCGCGGACTGTCTCCGTACTCCACGCTCTTCATCCCGTAGTGTGCGACCCCTACAGAACAGCGACAGCTTCGTGGTAGTAAATCCCAGAAGCTGCTTTGTATGACAAGTAGTTCTTTACCTTTCGGATTTGCCGTAGGTGGTTGGATTCTTGCGGTTGTGGAACAAGGTGGATAGTAGGATCTTGTAGAGACTTGGTCGATGAATAGGGTGGCTTGGATGCTACGGGTGCTACTGTCCTTATTACATCGCTGAATATGAGTCCGTGTCTATTCTTTGATGTGTGGTTTAATAATCCGTCAGTATCAGGCATCCTCTCCATTTGTCTAAATTTGAGGATATCCTGCTGAGAAGATTTCAGTCGCTGTACAACTGTTGATTAAGTTGTTTGCTGTGTGGGTTGGTTTTGTTTTGCTTTAGGGTGCAAGAAACAACTGGGGTCATACGGTCCTAAGTTGAAACTACAGAACACGAAGAGAGAGAGAGGATTTAATAAACGACTCTATGTCAGTCCCATTGACATAAGATATGGCAGTTGAAAACAGGGACGTGGAGAAAGGGCTACAAAAGGCACCATAGAGAAATGGTCAAAAACTAAAAATTAAATGGCCTTCGTCGTATTGCTTTGGCGGATAAAAAGGAAAACGCGGTTGACAGCCCGCGCGTCATTTTCTAAAACAGCCGGTAAACACAAGCGGGTACGTAAACAGTTTAAAAATGGGCATTCCGTCAGGAATTGGCGGACAGTTGAAACTTTGGCGACTTGGGGACAAAGACGTGGGATTGCGCAACTTATCGAATGACGGTGGCTAAAAAGCCATTGCCCAATAGGCAGCCTACTTAAAATGACCTCCTCCTGGTGAGAGGGCCGAGAGGAGGTCGTCCAAGCCGCTTCGAAAGGCTTAATAAGCCGGAGCTTTCTCCCGTGAAGGGAGGACTATTGGAGAGGCCAAAAAGACACTGCCTCTTGACAGACGGTAGCACCGAGATCATCGGAGGGATTGTAGGAACTATCGGCCCGAGGTACTGGGACTGCAGCCTTGGCAGCAGCGTGAGTAGCCTCGTTTCGTGGCAGACCGTTATGACCAGGAACCCACATTATCATCACAGTGGCTCCATCAAGAGAGAGCAAGTGACAATTTTCATGGAGCCTCTGCAGTAAGGGATGGGCGGCGTATAACGCACACAGACTTCGAAGGGCGCTTAGTCTGAGCAGACGACTCTCAACTGGGCTAGTGTAAAAGGCGCCAGCGGTGGAACGGATGACATGGTGGTGAATGGTGTTGAAGCGGCGAAAGAGCGATGGACGTGCAGACGCATAAACAAAGCACCTGCATCGCATTTTGAAAGGACCGGTACAGAGGAGGAGAGTGGTTCGACTGGTAACCGAAAGACACTGAGGAACCGTGTACAGTGGGCTGCCAGGTAAGACACACAGGAGAACCAAGAGAGTTTCCTATCGAGCATGAGTCCCAGAAATTTAGTAGTTTCAAGGAATGGAAGGGCCACAGGCTCAACATGTAAAAATGACGGGAGAAACCAATTGAATCACCACAAATTCAAACAGACGGTTTTGTCAGTGGAAAAGCAAAAGCCATTGTCGATGATCCATGAGTAAAGACGACATCGCTCAATGACACAGGTACGTCGAGAACTACAATAGACGGCAAAATCGTCAACAAAAATGGAGTCAGAGGTGACCGGTGGGAGAGAGGGCGAGAGGAGGCAGCATGGCCGCCATTTTAGTTGATACAATGTGAAGAAGGAGGTCGACAATCACCCTTGTTCACATCCCTACCATAGGTTACACATTTGGGTAAGTGTCGACAAGATGTTCTAGTGTGGTTGAAACGATGACTCTGGTAGCAGTACATTGGGTTCGGAATGTACGGCCAGACTGTAATGATATCATAGGCTGCTTTGATATTGGACGGAAGCACCACTGTATCAAAGGGGAGAAAAAGCGTGGGCACTAAGGAGGAATATACTCTTTTTCATCATCCAATGGATAGCAATGACACCCGAATCAGAGAGGCAAGATTTGATTTTGACCTCGGTTTTACTATCGAGCAGCCTAGTGTAAACATCAACATGGGCAGAATTCATTGTCCTACGGGCCTCGACTTGAACCTGGTAGCCATAGAGGAGAGAGGCAACAAGCAGTTGTTGTGCTTGAGAATCAGTAATAGTCTCCAAAAGCAAAGCCATTCCGTAGACGAGAGCAGGAATTCACAAGACCGGCAATTGTATAAACATTTTTCCACTGTTAAATGCAGAGGAGAGAGCAGATAGGTGGAAAGAATACATTGAAAGCCTCTATGAGGGTGAAGATTTGTCTGAGGTGATAGCAGAAGAAACAGGAGTCGATTTAGAAGAGATTTGGGATCCAGTATTAGAATCGGAATTTAAAAGAACTTTGGAGGACTTACGGTCAAATAAGGCAGAAGGGATAAATAAAATTCCATGAGAATTTCTAAAATTATTAGGGGAAGTGGCAACAAAACGACTATATGAGTCTGACGACATACCATCTGACTTTCGGAAAAGCATCAACCACACAATTCCGAAGACGGCAAGAGCTGACAAGTGCGAGAATTATCGCACAATCAGCTTAACAGCTCATGCATCGAAGCTGCTTACAAGAATAACATACAGAAGAATGGAATAGATAATTGAGAATGCACTAGGTGACGATAAGTTTGGTTTTAAGAAAAGTAAAGACACGAGAGGGGCAATTCTGACATTACGGCTAATAATGGAAGCAAGGCTAAAGAAAAATCAAGACACGTTCATAGGATTTGACGACCTGGAAAAAGCGTTCGAGAATATAAAATGGTGTAAGCTGTTCGAGATTCTGAAAAAAGTAGGGGTAAGCTATAGGGACAGACGGGTCATATACAATATGCACAACAACCAAGAGGGAATAATAAGAGTGGACGATCAAGAACGAAGTGCACGTATTAAGAAGGGTGTAAGACAAGGCTGTAGCCTTTCGCCCCTACTCTTCAATCTGTACATCGAGGAAGCAATGATGGAAATAAAAGAAAGGTTCAGGAGAGGAATTAATATGCAATGTGAAAGAATATCAATGATACGATTCGCTGATGACATTGTTGAGGAGCTATGACCAATCGTCAACTTCGCTAATGTGACACACATCTCCTCTACTGAGCAAGTGTTCATAGCTGTTAAGGTACGCACATTAGAACCCACGTTTACTGGACATTTTTTCTCGTTTTTGTCCACACTACCACCACTGAAAGTTACCAACCCTACACTCTTCGCAACACAAGAACCGGTGCATGTATTCAACTGTCAGAGGTATCAGAACGGTTTTCGTTTATAGCTTTCAACTCATTCGTTTCCGGTAGAGGAAGCCTTACTTCAAATTAATACATTTGTTGTTCTCCATCATCCTAGAACGTCTGTAACATCATCAAAAAAATGCTCAGAGCACTATGGGACTTAACATCTGTGGTCATCAGTCGCCTAGAACTTAGAACTAATGAAACCTAACTAACATCACACACATCCATGCCCGAGGCAGGATTCGAACCTGCGACCGTAGCAGTCGCGCGTTTCTAGACTGAGCGCCTAGAACCGCTAGACCATCGCGGCCGGCTAACATCATTACGGAATCACCCCGTGTACACGTACATTTACAGACGCCCGCGCCAATAATTTTGGCGCTCTGTAGTCTCGTTGGATGACGTTTCCAGACAAGGGTTCCTATGCAATATACGAAGTACTCACTCCCCTCTGCAAGCCCTAGAAGTCTGTAACGGGACTTTCCGACCACCCTCTATATGAAATTGGTATCTGTTCTTTCGGAGAGCCGGCCGCTGTGGCCGAGCGGATCTAGGCGCTTCAGCCTGGAACCGCGCGACCGCTGCGGTCACAGGTTCGAATCCTGCCTCGGGCATGGATGTGTGTGATGTCCTTAGGATAGTTAGATTTAAGTAGTTCTAAGTTCTAGGGGACTGATGACCTCTGATGTTAATTCCAATAGTGCTCAGAGCCATTAGAAAATTTTTTCTTTCGGACACGTCCGAAAGAACAAATACCATATTCATATATGAACGTAAGAAGTGTCACAGAATCAAACACTCGGCGAAGTGACATTTTGGAACAGGAAATGTAGGGTACGGCCTTTCTCCCGTAACTTCCCAGAGTGACACACGAAATCGGCCGCAGATTGGGCAAACACAGCGTAAGGACTGTCTATAAACGGATAAACAGGATCAAAGCGTGTCTTCAATCAAAACAGGAGGAAAGAGGCACAACTTGCAATATACGCACACCATGTACATGTGAAAAAGCGTATTCTGAAAGGACTGGGTGATCAGCTGTCACCAGAATCAGCTAACATAGGCGGCATTGCAGGCGCGGGCAGGTGGAGAGGTCGAATGTGGTGAAGCACGCGTTGTGTGAAACGACAACATACTTGTAATATTAATCGCCGAACTAAAAAACCTTGCTGTAGAAAGGATATATCACGCTCGTTTATTCATGGAAAATACAGGAATACACAAACATGAAAACAGTTAATCAAAATATCCACGGGTGTACTGCCGGTCTATAGTGTCCAACGGGCACAATATTTCGGCGATCAAACATGTCGCCATCATCAGGTGAACTAACGGACTGAACTCCTGTGAACGTGCCGGCACGGAGATCCGTACGCTATGGCTGCTAAGGGGGAACTGGATTCGGTCACGGCAGCGGGCGAATTTAAATACCCTCCGCCCGCGGCGCGCTCCCTCCGCCGTCCGCGCCCCGCGCCTCAGTAGCGCGGTGGAACAGAATGCGACGGCGTCTGAGATGACGTCGGTGTGATGGCTCTGTCCTCTGTGGTCGTCACAACTTTGCGTTTGCTCGATTTACTCTTGATTAACCCAATCGCTGGTTCCCAAGCCTTGCTAAGATTATAGCCACAGTCACTGTTTATGAGGTCTTCATTGGTGCGAATTTCGATGGCCTCTCTAACAACGCTGTCCCAGTATCTCGACGTCTCTACCAGAATCCTCGTGCGGTCATACTCCATAGCGTGATTTTCCGACAAACAATGTTCAGCGACCGCCGACTTGCTCGGATACATCAGTCGAGTGTGCTTCTGGTGTTCACGGCATCGATCCTCGACGGTACGCATCGTCTGACCAACTTGCCACATTGACACGGAATCTGGTACACGATGGCCTTCAACAAACCGAGGTCATCTTTGGCGCTCCCCACCAGTGGACGAGTTTTATTCGGAGGACAAAACACAGTCCGACCCGGTGTTTCTTCAGAATGTGGGCGATTTTCCCCGAGAGTGCGGCTGTGCCTACATCCTCCCTCGTGGCTTCATCCATCTCAACAGGTTGTGCTGCAGTGGTTGGGCGGAGAGCACGTTGGATCTGCCACCGTAGATGTCGTTGGCTAAGTACACTTGCCTTTCTAAAGAGATGTCATTCCGAGAATGTTGTTCCTAATTTTGCTAAGGTTATGCATCACATCGATTCAGCGTCAGCTAGGAGAATCAAGAAACGAGCCAGCCTCGCATTGGTACGTGAGAGAGTGCAATTCACCCGCCGGAGGCTTGAGTTTATCTCACAGAAATTACTCAAATTACATTTGCAACTGGCTACTAAGTTCACTTCTTTTTCCTGGGATTGGATTGATGGTGTCATCTGGGTGTCAGCTGATTCCGCCCATAAGAAGGCTACGGGACGTCAAACAGCTAAGTTCTCACGTCTCCTTGACAAACCATCTCTGCAGGTTCCGTGCAAGACTGTCATCAATTTGAGTGGCATGGTGTTGAGTGATGATGCGGTCTCGGATTTGCAGAAAGGTCTCAACTTCGCTTCCACCCCCAAGTTCACTCCGGTCGCAGAAATTGTTAGTGTTGTTGAACAGGTTGCAGCTCGACTTCCACCATAATCAGCCGAGGAAATACGTCGTGAAACTTGTCGTGCGTTGACGAAATCCAAGCCGATGAAGTCAAATATCAGCAGTAAAGAGAGGGCGACCATTCGTGATCTGAGGGAACGCTCTGAAATTGTTGTCTTACCGGCTGACAAAGGCAATGCTACAGTTGTTGTCTCCCATAAGGACTACACTGATAAGATGCAGAGCCTGCTAAATGACGATTCCTACCGGAAGATCAGCGTTGACCCTACAAAGAAGGTGGAGTGCAAGACGAGGGTTGTTCTCAAGGACGCAGATTTACCGGAGGGTGACGCTAAGAAGTTGTTACCCCAAGGTCCGGTACCGCCTAGGCTATATGGACTCCCGAAGGTTCACAAATAGGGGGTACCATTACGCCCCATTGTCAGCAACATCAGGGCACCTACATATTTGTTGTCCAAATACCTGACGGGAATATTAAGTCCTTATGTGGGTAAATGCCCTCATCACATCCGTAATTCCGTGGATTTTGTTAACCGCCTTGATAGCTTCAGGTTGGATGAGTCAGATATCATGGTGAGTTTTGACGTCGTTTCCTTTTTATGAGGGTACCCCTGCGAGAATCGCTAGAGTTGATTGGTCAGAGGTTTGACGAGGATACCACTGAACTTTTTAGGCATGTCTTGACTTCCACGTATTTTCTTTTTAATGGAGAATACTACGAACAAACGGTGGGAGTCGCCATGGGTAGCCCACTCTCACCGGTGGTAGCGAATTTGTACATGGAGAACTTCGAGGAGGAAGCCCTGTCGTCATCCGAATGGAAACCTACTTGCTTTTTCCGTTACGTGGACGACACGTTCGTCATCTGGCCACATGGTATGGATAATCTCCTTGACTTCCTTACACATCTAAACTCCATACACCCCAACATCAAATTCATTATGGAGACTGAAACGGAGGCTAAATTACCTTTCCTTGACGTCTTTGTCAGGAGAAGGGCTGACGGCACACTAGGTCATGGGTGTATCGAAAGACAACACACAATGATCTGTACTTGCACGCAGACAGCTGCCACCACCCTTCACACAGGAATGGGGTACTTAAAACTCTAGTACATAGGGCGCGCACTATCTCTGACACAGAGAGTCTACCCCAGGAATTGGAAAATCTGAGAACTATGTTTCGAAAAAATGGGTACTCAGAGTGGCAGATCCAACGTGCTCTCCGCCCAACCACTGCAGCACAACCTGTTGAGATGGGTTAAGTCACGAGGGAGGAGGTAGGCACTGCATTTATTCCATACACAGGCGCACTCTCGGGGAAAATCGGCCGCATTCTGAAGAAACACCGGGTCGGAACTGTGTTTTGTCCTCCGAATAAAACTGGTCCACTGGTGGGGAGCCCAAAGATGACCTCGGTTTGATGAAGGCCGGCATGTACCAGATTCCGTGTCGATGTGGGAAGTTGGTCAGACGATGCTTACCGTCGAGGATCGATGCCGTGAACACCAGAGGCACACTCGACTGATGTATCCTAGCAAGTCGGCGGTCGCTGAACATTGTTTGTCGGAAAATCACGCTATGGAGTATGACCGCACGAGGATTCTGGTAGAGACGTCGAGATACTGGGACAGCGTTGTTAGAGAGGCCATCGAAATTCGCACCAATGACGACCTCATGAACCGTGACTGTGGCTATAATCTTAGCAAGGCTTGGGAACCAGCGATTGGGTTAATCAAGAGTAAATCGAGCAAACGCGTAGTTGTGACGACGACGGCGGACAGAGCCATCACACCGACGTCATCTCAGACGCCGTCGCAATCTGTTCCACCGCGCTACTGTGGCGCGGGGCGCGGACGGCGGAGGGAGCGCGCCGCGGGCGGAGGGTATTTAAATTCGCCCGCCGCCGCGACCGAACCCAGTTCCCCCTGAGCAGCATAGCGTACGGATCTCCGTGCCGGCACGTTCACAGGAGCTCAGTCCGTCAGTTCACCTGATGATGGCGACATGTTTGATCACCGAAATATTGTGCCCGTTGGGCACTATAGACCGGCAGTACCCCCGTTGATATTTTGATTATCAAATACGCCGGGAGAAACTCAAGAATCACATGAAAACAGTTTATAAGAAAGAAATAAAGCCTCAAGTTGAACGGATCATGGATTTATGTGCTGCAGCGAACGACCGTTGCTGGTCGCATGGAGAGGACCGCGGCAGTAATGACCATGGAAAAGCCCTTGGACGTTGGTGCTCCGTTTAGGATCTGCGCCCCAAAGCTCGGATCCAACCCACCACCAGCAGTGGAGTGTGAAGCTTTGACAATGCGAGCCACTCGTGTTGTCGAAAAGACCGAAAACACCTTTAAGCATGCTTCGACCGAAGACGCAGAGACAGAAGCCAACAGGCAATTGGTATACGCAATATTGCACGATATTAGTGAGAAGTCTCCTTGATGCAGACAGGGAGAGTGGAAATAATTTTTGTGTCATTTGCTTGCGGCCTTGGGAGGATTGTTTGTAACATCGTGTTATTACGTTGAGTGTTGCTGAAAGTATAGCCTTTTGAAAGAGCGCAGTAATATGTAGCTACTGCTTACATGTTTATTTGCAATTCATAACCCTCAGGCCTTGTTGTGCCTCTATGATCTGTCAGAGCCCTACTTTGCTTCAGTGAGGGTGCTCAGCTGCGGTGGTGGCCGGTCCGTTCCTTGACGTCAGCCCGTAGCGATAACCATCAAAGCGGCGGCCGTTATGTGGCCGTGGAAATTGCCCACTCCCGCGCCCACACCGCTGTCTGGCACTGCCAGTTTCCGTCCTGCAGTCGTTACCGTCTAACTGACACTGATAACGCCGATGCCGCACGGCTGCGTCATAACTGGCCGAGAGCGGGCTCTCTTTTCACACTTTAATCCTCGGGTAGACAGGGCACGATCTACACCGTATCCAAAGCGTCAGATACACCGAAGCGACGAAAGCTGGGCAGATATCTGTGAAGCGCTTCTGTTTTTCAAAGGCATGTAAGTACGTAGCTAATTTACGGTGCCACACCTGTGTTATGAAACTCTAACGTAGCGTCAGCTACGAGGTGAAGCACTACCAATGTATGAAGGGTCCAATCTCACTGAAATTCTTTGCCACAGCGTTTACTGGATAATATTAAGGCGTTAACGGTTGTTAAATATTATAGCAAACGAGGAGCTGGGTGTTGGTAAAGTGCTAGGAAACGGAAACATAGCACTTCACTCATAAAAGCTTTAATTTTTTTCTTTCAATTATCTAAAGTTAACACTACCAAAGTAATATGAGAAAATAAACAAAAGTCTTAATATTAGAAAATTCGGAAACGTTCAGCTGTTTCAAAATGTGAGTTTGCGTAGATCTTCTATCAAAATAATCTCAGCGAAGCATAGGAGAAATTCAGGCATTTGTACACTGTGCAGTCACATTAATGTGACCACTAGCTTCGTTCGACATCAAGCGGCAATACCACTCATAGACGACAGGTGGCAGCACTGGCACGGAGTGGTATACAGAACCTGTCGACGGGACATGCGAATCAGTGCAGTGGTTGGCGTAATAAGGAACGTGGGTGATTTATCTGTCGTCCAAAACGGCATGGTCATTGGCTTTCCAGGCAAGGGCGAAGGCATTTCCGAAATGGCTAAGCTTGTAAACAGTCCGCGTGCCGCCGTGGTTGAAGTATAACCCTCATGGAAAAATTGCGCTATCGGTGCCGAGGCTACTGTGTTGCACAAAGGACGATAGAAGACAGGTGTGTATGCTGGCTGTGGAGATGTGCAACTGTTGAGCAACGATCGCACAGATTGTCCAAAGGGCTACCAACAGAGTCTCCTCTACGACCATCAAGCGATCGTTGCTGCGTATGAGCCTCTGCAGCAAGAGCCTGGTTCACACATCGATACTGACTGCTTTTCATCAGCAAGGTAGGCTGGAATTTTTAGGGCAGTACCGCAACTGTACGTTCACTGAGGTGGCCTTATGAAATGAATCAGGTTCTGTGCCCCATGGGACATGGCCGTTGGAGTGTGTGGCCCAGCAACAATCATGGCAATGGTCCAGGACGGACTAGGGAGCGCCGTGTGGGATTAGCCGAGCCGTCTATGGCGCTGCAGTCACGGACTGTGCGACTGGTCCCGGCGGAGGTTCAAGTCCTCCCTCAGGCGTGGGTGTGTGTGTTTGTCCTTAGGATAATTTAGGTTAAATAGTGTGTAAGCTTAGGGACTGACGACCTTAGAAGTCGAGTCCCATAGGATTTTACATACATCTGAACATTTTTTGGACAAGGGAGCATTATGAAGTCGGGAACGTTCGTAGCATTCACTCGCTGTTGCCAACATTCTGGGTGGTTCAAGTACGCATCTTTTCTCGGGGGTCGTCTCCATCCCCAAAGTGCAGTTTGTTTTCCTCGGCAAAGTGATATCAGCCACCAGGACCATACAACGTGTCACACAGCTCACAGTGTACGTCCGTGATTCTAAGAGCTTCAGAACGAGTCTACTCGACACACCTATCCACAACAATCCACGGTTATTAGCCCATTCGAGAATATGTGGGTCGTTGATCGGGATGTTCTCTACTGATAAATGTAGCGCAACTGACCACAGCACTGGAGGTGGCATGGCGCCAGATCTCTGCCGATGAGTCGGAGTATGACTATAATGTACATATGACCTGTGGTCGTTGCACGGTGGCCCTGGCAGCAGTCCACATACACAGAGTTGTGTTGGTGCATGTCAGAGTATGGTGAAACGAGTAAGTGTGCAGACGTTTCCAGACGTGCTAATGGTGACTGTGTGTTAAAAATAGCTGAAAGAACACATATTGATGACGTTATGAGGGGTATAATACTAGGGCGACTGGAGGCTGGTTAAATATAGCAGGTCGTAATATCGGCCCTCCGTGTGCCACGAAGTGTGGTCTCAAGATTATGGAAACGATTACAGCAGGCACAAAGTGTCCAGGCGCTTCAGTACTGGAGGTCCACAGTGTACAGAACCACAGGAAGACCGATATCTCACCATCAGTGCGCGCAGACTGCCACAGAGTACTGAACGTATCCTTTCTCGGGACCTTACCGCAGCCACGGGAACAGTTGTCTCCAGACACACAGTCTACAGCGACTGAACAGACATGATTTATTCGCCCGGAGACAAGCAAGGTGCATTCCACTGACCCTTAAAATGGTCCCTGGTTATGATCAGGGACGAGTCCAGATATAGTCTGAACAGTTATCCTCGCCAGGTTTTCATCTGGCGTGAACCAGGACCCAGATACCAACCCCTTAATGTCCTTGAAAGGGACCTGTATGGTGGGCATGGTTTGTGGGTGTGCTGTGGGATTACGATTGGTGCATGTCTTTGACAGGGAAACTGCGAAAGGGCAGGTGTATCTAGACGTCATTTTTCATCAGTATGTCCACCTTTTCAGGGTTGCAGTGAGTCCCACCTTCCTCCTGATGAATGATAACGCACTGCCATCTAGGAGGAGTACCTTGGAACAGAATACATTAGGTGAATGGAGTTGCCTGCCCGTCCTCCACACCTGAACCCCATCGAGCAAGTCTGGGATGCTCCCGGTCAACGTATCGCTGCACGTCTTCAAACCCCTACGAAACTTCAGGTGCTCCGACAGGCACTGGTGCAAGAATGGGAGGCTATCCAGAGTATACCAACCTGTAGTGCGACCTATGTACGTGTGCATGGTGGTCATATCCCATATTGATGTCAGGGTACATGTGCAGGAAACAGTGGCGTTTGTAGCACATGTGTTTCGGGACAGTGTTCTCAACTTATCACCAATACCGTGGACTTACATATCTGTGCGGTCTATGATAGCTATGTGCCTATGCTATTAGCACACATCTTGTGTGGCACCACATTCTGTATTTATCACGAAATATTTAATCAAGACGTGAATATACACTTGACAGCCCAAGAAGTCAGAACAACCAACAGGCGACATAGAGTAATGCGAAGTATTAGTTTTATCTGAATCAGATTAATATTATTTGAACTCTTCAAACAGAGTTCCAAATGACGCAGCCTAGACCCATAAGAGATGTATAAATAAAATTTCAGCGCGAATGTCTACGTAGCTAACTAAAATAGCAAATAGTGATTACAGTAATCCTGAGTATAATATAAATTACAGGATCAACTCCAAAACAAATCATAAATAAAATGTACGGCACAGGAATAACTCCGAACGCAGGAGGTGCAGTCTGCACATGAAGGTACTCACCAACAGCTGCACCAAAACGCTCAGCAGTCCCTATGCCCAAGATACCTGTGGGCAGCAAATAGTAGAGAAAGAATCGAGGCCGTCTTCCACCAAATACGAGCGACGTGCTTCTCGAGCATGTAAGGTGTAAAAATTGCAACACACATTTTCTATCACAATAATATTCCACGTCGGCAGTTGCTCGTAGTGCTCACGTCGAGGTAGTGTTGGCGACTTTTTGTGTGTAGAATAATAAAGGTGACGGACACCCAGCCGGCCGGTGTGGCCGAGTGGTTCTAGGCGCTTCAGTTAGGAACCCCGTGATCGTTTCGGTCGCAGGTTCGAATCCTGCCTCAGGCATGAATGTGTGTGATGTCCTTAGATTAGTTAGGTTTATATAGTTCTAATTTCTAAGGGACTGATGATGTTAAGTCCCATAGTGCTCAGAGCCACTTGAGTAATTTTGTAACTGACACACAATGTCAATATTGGTCTTCGGAAAAATTGTTTGGTCAAGAAACCCCCTTAGGAATTGTGCACGGTTCATTTCCCTGATAAAGCACTTAAGTATTTGCACTGTGATAGCTTATTGGTCTCTTTACTGTGGACGACTGTTTTCCAGCGACGAGTAACGACTGAATTTTTTCAAGCCTCACGACAACTGCATATATTAGATATTCTTCATGGAACAGAACAATGCATTTTCCATCTCTCGGACGATAGGGGTGAGGTCATCTGTCTCACTACTATTAGCATACTATCGGAAGCAAAGCCACAGTAATAATTAGCCGACACGAAGATGGATTTCGCGTTTTCTAAATGAGAACGAAAAGCTGGTTGCCATACCGCCCAATTTGGAAGCAGCTAAGTGGTCAGAATAAGCTTCACTTATCGGAGGATGACGCATATTAGAAGCTCACTCATAATCTGAAAGTTTATTGTCACAGAGACTAAGGATTCTTGTGTGGCAGACAAAGACATTTATGCCTATGTGGCTCACATTTCAGGTATTTGTATTGGTACACAAGGACTAGGCCCCTCTCCTACCAGTTGTTAAAGCGATTACTTTGCCTTCTTGTATACTGGTGATACGTATAGCTGGGGCCCAACAAAACCAGACAGTGGACAAGTAGAGTTACAACTGTGAAACATGGAACAGTGGCTGCTATGAAATAGATTGGGGCTATATTTTTGGTTCGGTTTATCAGAAATAGTAAATCCTGAGCTATGGAATATGCAGATAATTTTCTTTTATTCGAATAAATATACGTTGTAGTCGGTTTCGACGAAATAGGAATTCTGTGTCGACCATCAGTGGAGATATATTCTACACAATTAATATCTCAGTACTGTCAGCTACGTGAAAATTGCGAACGACAGAAACACTTAGAAGTCTTGTCAGTTCCGCGTCGTCCAGAAAGTAATTGTGTTACGGCTCGGTGCATTGCTTTTATAAATCATACTGTTCTTCCGACGCCTTTCTGTGGGTGACAGCCAATATTTCTGAGTGGCTGAGCACAGAATCTGGCTCCTTTCTTTTCGTTTGGATTCTCACGGAACAAATGACAAGCGGCCAGAGGAATTTCGAGTTTCCTAAATAACACAATAAATCCAGAGGATAACCAGCAAGAAACATATATTTCCATAAAAAAGTAAGTGCTCTCCGTTTTTCAGTCTAACACGCGCAACGATTTTCTTTTCAACGATGTCGTCAGAGAGTATTCAGTCGGCTGATTCGTAAAGTAATGCTACGCTTCCGTACCATTGTTTGATGCGTATCACGTTTTCCACGTGAAGTTATTTCTGTACAAGACCTGCACAAGTTATGATTATATTTTAAAATTACAGCACAGATAGTCTACTGAACAAATGCAAGCCCCAGTGCATCATATGCTAATGTCTCTTGTCTATGTGAAAATATCATTTAATCTTAGTGCTCGTCTGATAAAGGCAGCGTTCAGTACGTTCAAATGTTTAATAACGATTCTAAATACTTTGCATGCAATATATCACGCGAAAACAAAATTTATTTTCAACATGATACACTGCCTGACGAGTGAAGCATCCAGAATACATGGTCGGATGTAAATATAACTTGGTAAACGTACGCACCATCAACAGATATGTAAATGATTAGAGTTGGAATTCTCTATGGCAGGTATAACCGATACCAGATGGCAGTAGTGTTGGTCATGTTTACTGCCGTTATTATGTCTGGTAGGATATAAAATTGGACGACAGTGCCAAAAGTTGAGTAATGATTGTTGAGTCAAAGATGCTGAGAGACTTGTGAGACAGCCTTATCAGCATCTGATAAGCGTCCTGAGTGTGGGCCTTCTCTTAGCTGTGTAGCTGAGATGCATAAAATACAGGGCGGTAAAAAACAGTCAGAAAAACTTGCCAGGGTTTTTCAGGGTGGGTTGCACTGAGATATAATTGTTAAGAGAAGAATCCTGTAGTTAGTCCGATTCTGATTTAATTAACATTGACGTTAGCCAATGAGCTCGTGGTGCCCACAGATTCAAACACTTGCACACGATAAAATGCGGCATTGCTCACACATCTGTGTGTCAATGAGTTGTCACTTTTTCAAACGATTTTTACCAGTAAAAATGTGCCTTTTAGGAAGTAGTAACTCAATGCTACGTGGCGAAGAGCTACGCTTTTACGGTGTGAGGAAACTAAACGGAGGGTCTGTTTTGCGTCACAATTCCTTGCAAGCTGCCTGACTTTGCACACGCAGATACATGGCTGACTAATTTCAATGCCGATTAAATTTTAAGCGGCACAGCCTTTTGATTTTTTTCTTCACAATTATTTATCAGCACAAATTCCTCTGCGACGCTCTTACAAGCTTTCGAGGCTGTTTGTACAGTTTTCTGGGGCGTTCAAATGTGACAGTGGCCCCGTTGTAGGACTACATGGGAACGTTAGGGCACACATAGTCGCTGACACAGGTTCCGGTCGACCACGCGTGATCACCACAAGCAGGGACAGCCATGTTGTGCACCAAACACATTGTAAGCTATTCACATCTGCATATGCCATCTGTGAGCAAGTAAATGAGACCCTGTAACGTTCAGAATCATCCTGTACCTCTTATCGGAGACTAGAAGCACTCAACCTAGGGAATTGATATCCTATGCGTAGCCTCCCATTAACACAAAACAAATGGCTGAATTTGGATTGGTGCCGTGACTGGGAAGCATGAAATACTGATGAATGGCATTGCATAGTTGTAAGGTGTCTAGATTGTGCCACCATATATTTAATATTCTATAAATTCCTTTCCATTTAAAGGCATACTAGCTCGCGTATACGGCTTCTCTCAGGGTCCTGATATGGGATTGTGTGGTATTTGGAATAAAACTATAAATTTTAAAGTATCAGGGGTAAAATAATTTTATTGTTACGTATTGTAGCTATTTACAAAATTTGTTAAAGTGTAAGAGGTATTTAAATTATTGCTAACATATTCTATTTACAATAATTTTTTATAAACAAAATTTTCAGTTTGTTGTTTGGGTTGTTTTAGAATTTCCTACTCGAGAGCAAGCCATCTATAGTTGAGCTCGAGAGAACCAGGAGTATTTGAGGTTGATGCAGCAATACTTTGAAGCTTGTTCTTGCACTCTGTTAATTGTAAACCTGTAGGCTAATGTGATTGTAAATTGCAGTCTTGTAAATTTGAACGGCAGTTCAGTAGAGTTTAGTGGTACTCTGGGGATAAATAGTGTGTGCTCTGTTATTTTCAGCCGGCTGGAGTGGCCTAGCGGTTCTAGGCTCTACAGTCTGGAGCTGTGCGACCACTGCGGTAGCAGGTTCGAATCCTGCCTCGGGCATGAATGTGTGTGATGTCCTTAGGTTAGTTAGGTTTAAGTAGTTCTGAGTTCTAGGGGACTGATGACCTCAGATGTTAAGTCTCATCGTGCTCAGAGCCATTTGAACCCATTTTTTTTTTTTTGTTATTTTCAGTCATAAGTTCGGCTTCAATGATTAGCTGTTTCACGATCATTTTTGTTGCATTGCATGGTTTTGGTGAGATGAGATTTCTGTGTAGTGCGATCGGACAATTTTAACTCGAAGGAATTGTAGTGGCATTCCTGGTACTTGTGAAGAGTTAAGAAATTTTCTAGGGAAGTTATATTCCACACTCAGCACGACATTCTTTTGAATATTAAAGCTGATATCGTCAACAATATTACTTTTAGTTGCTAAAATTGCCCTTTCAAATAGCCAGTCTAAATTGGCATAGTTGTGAACAATGTTTGGTTGAATTTGGTAGATTGATTCGTTTACAGCAGCCTGTATGTTGCAGAAATCACTGTTGAGTTTAATTAGGCCGGTCGTCTGGTCAGTAGGATATATGACTTCGCCTATTTCTAAAAGTTGCTGAGCAAAATATGCTGTTCTTTCGTCTTTCAATGGTTCACATCTAATATCTTTTTATCGGTCTCAGTGTCTGTATGTATGGCCAGAGATGTGATTGTTTTAAACATGCGCTGATCTCGTCTGCTGATGTTAACTTGCGAATAACTGGAAGTGTCTGTCGATTACCTCCTGAGTGTATGAGTAGAGCTCCACCCATTACTTCAGAGATTCCTCTCAAGTCTTGTAACGTCCTGTCCATTGCTCCGAGTGATCTTTTGTGTGCCATTGTTCACTCGTTCCAGAGGATTATCTTAGCTTGCTTTGGAAGTTCACCCCTCCAGATGCCCTTCGAAATTTTACATACCGGGAACTATTCAACGTTAGCTATAGGGCGGAACGGCCCCTTCGTCCTCCAGCCATTACTGTCGCTGCAATGCCTGATGATGCTAGTGAAAATGCGATGTGTTGTTTATCACGTATTTTCGCAAGCAATAGATTTAGTAGAAACGTTTTCCCGGTGTCGCCTGATGCGGCCAAGTATACAAATCCGCCATTATTGTTGTCGATCTAATCCATGATAACACCGTAAATTTCCTTCTGTTTGTCGTTGATGAGTGGTTAGTTGTGAACAACGTATTGAAGTAGATCGTTGATGATGCTTTTCTTTGTTATTTCAAGATTTAGTACACTGATACCGTCTTTCCGTGGTGCTGGCACCCCAAGATATGCTAAGGTCTGGTTGTTCATTGACAAACATTTACGTTCAAGGCGAATGAGGGTTTCATCGACGATGTCGTCGCTGGACTGATGATCAATTCAGAATGAGCTACTTGGAATTAGTACAGTGCGTCATCACTCGTATTTTCTTTGAATGAGTTCCATAGCTGTTTTGGATTCGATGGTTACATGTTCTTAGAATTAAGGCGAGTAAGTCTCTCGTTTGTTCAACTGAGGCTGTGAGTGTGGTTTCTTTTAGGGTTAGTTCCCAGTGGCTGTCGTTTTCCTTCAATCCTGAGCGTTGGCATGCTTCTCTGCACGTCTGGAATAGGTAACCGTCAACAGTCGTGAGATCTCTGAACGTTATTCGTTCCCGTATGCCGTGTATGAACATCCAGAGATAGAAACATACGACATTAATCGAATGTACGATGTGTACTCAGTGTAATGCGCCAGTTTTTTATTTTGTTCAAATTCTTTGTTTTCTTCACTGAAAGACTTTTGTTTTTGTGCTCGCATACAGTAACGTTTTCGCGAATGTATTCGTTTGGTGCAGTTGGTAAAAAACTGTTACTATCGTGTTGTGAGGTGGTTCGCTTGCAGTTATTCTGGCGGTGTCCTTTGTCAAGTAAAGTGTCTGTACGTATTGCTGGACGTTGCAGAGATGGTTCGCGTTCGTGTTTGGGAAAACCGAAAATCCGCCACGCTGTTTCGTACATGACGATCTCGTCGTTTTTGTTTCGTTGTTCGCTGTCTTTGGCTGTTTGAAATACTGCAATGTCACTGTCCTTGTTCACATATGTTGATAGATATCACAGAGCTGCTGTCTTCTGCATCTATGGGTGCTTGGAGCATATTGAAGAGTAGTGTGATATATGGTACTACCCATTGATTATCTATTTCCAGTTCGTCGCTGCCCCGTATTCCTACTTTTGCTCTGAAGCTACCGCTTTCGGGTGATCGTCTTCTGTATTTGGGATAGTCACCAACTCCGGTTTATGTGTCGTCGAAATGTTCGTATACGTTCCATAGCTCATACAAAGCGAAATGCGTTTAATAGCCCGCATTGCCCGTGAATCGCGTTTTTCGCTACTGTGTAGCACAGTTTCGGATCTTCTTGTGAAATGGGAGATTCAGGGTGGATTATTTTGTCGATACCCATGGAATGAATACTGTCGTTGAGCCATATGAGACTGTGCGAGTGAGGGAGTCCTAGTTTTTGCCATTCGTTTGTGTACAACTAACGGTTCCTGAGATATGGCATTTGTTGATGACGTCAATAAATTTCATTTGTCTTTGTCTGAAAAATAGAGCTATTATATCAAGTCGACGCATGGTGAGTTGTCCATATCTTTAGTTATTCTTTAATTTCTGGCCACGACAAGTTGCATGTGAATGTTATGAAGAGGTTAGGTCGTCCATACTTTCTTATGTAGTTCATGTCGTCAAGAGTGTATTCGTGCATGTGTCTCTGAGTCCTTATATGTGATGTGGGTAAGATTACCATTGTTCCATTGTTCAATGTTTCCGTCATTTATGCGTCTCGAAGCTGGATATATTCTTCCCTTCCTAGTTGCTTCTGACTCAGTCTTATGTGAAGCATCCATTCCGTTTCTATTTTTGCATGCATACCTACCAGGGATCGTTGTAATAAACGGTGGGTGTTGAGAATGTGATTGTATGTTTCATTGTCTCTGATTACTAAGCGGTAAGCATAGAACTTGTTTCACGACTGTTTCAGGTTGGATTTATTTCATAAAATGATATGCATCTTCTCCGAGCAGAAATATTAATCAATATCGGAGTGTATCATATGAACGAAGTGTCTCAGCAATGCGTTGTAGTCTTCTTCTTTGTAGTATAATTATGTCACGACTTGTGTTTTCATTGTCCACAGTTACGATGGCGACTTCGTCTATCTGAGGTGCATTAAATTAATGTTTGTGTTCTCCAGGCGGTGCTTTGCCGGCTCCAATTATAGCTTTACAGGCACCAGAAATTATTTGGTCTAGAGCTGTTTTAAATATGTGAATCAGTTGAATATATTTGAGCAAGACGGGTCTTTTACCAGTCTGTAGTCCCACCAGTGGCGAACACCAGAATGTACTAAAAAGGCTTCAAATGTTCCGGAACATTCCACAACATGCGACAAAGTTCAGGATTGTTTCACAATGATATACGATGTACCGGGATGTTCCCGAACATTCTGGAATCTTTGCGAAAGTCTGACTATTCCAGAACATCCGTGATCATTGTGCAACATTCTGGAACATTCTAGAATGTAGTGGAATGCTCTCGAATACTCTCGAATGCTGTGGAATGATCTCGAATACTCTCAAATGTTCTAGAAATTTATAGAGGTAGAACCTTCACCTCCTTCAATAAAAATGGGAACCTTCTTCGTGGATGGGGAATGAGGGCTACCACTCCATATAACTCCCATGATCGTACGAGGACACGTTTCTGAGGTTTGCGGCATGTACCTTGTACACTTTTACTTCTATGGTATATATTGATTAGATTACTATAAACGATGCAAAATCACTAGCACCACATACTAACAGTTTCTGTAGCACTCCGAGTCTGAGAGTTAGAACTGAGCATCAACAGAAAGGGCGGTACGGGCAACGGTTTTCTCAGAAGGCGCTATCGGCTAAAGACGGGCTGGTGGGAGGGGGGAGGAGTTATTGTTCAGTAGGGGGGGGGGGGGGAGACTGTTTACTGCCATGAGTTAGGTGGCGACTGTTTACAATTCTGGAGTCTGCAGAACCCATGGAAGCGCGGGCAATGCAGGCGAGAGGTTGCACTGTGGTGGGCCGAAGAAACGATTTCAGAGTATCGTACCCGGAGGCGGAACGGCGGGAGCAGAATAAGGCGAAAATACATTCATTTTATTGCGAAGGACTGTTTCAGGTTACAAACGATGGTTGCGGCAGAACATCCGAGAAATCTTCCCCGGGAAGTGCTGAATCACGCTTCCTCTGAATATCAGAGATGCGTTTTTGATTGTCGGAGAGTTAAGGCCACAAGAGAGGAAATGGACTCTTCCAGAACTTTTTCTGAAAGGAGTATGAGCTTCAGGCGATTGGCTGGCGGATTCATGACCCATGCTGTGGGCGGAAATGTTATTGTAATGGCCACTGCGATTCGTCACCTGAGCGCAAACATAGACGACACGTGTCCAGGAGAGAATGGGTATACAATCCTGAGACACTTCCCTGCTGGTGGGACCCAGGGCGGAAATTCTGGCAGTTAGATTTTGAGATGTATTGATTTCGACTAAAGGAGCGCCGAAGTCGTTTCTCTGTGAACACATTTGTTATTCCGTTTTCTCGAATGACGATTATGTTTGATGATTAACTGATACCTCAGTTTCCGACAGGTGTTGTTGACATACCTCGATGTGGACGGTTGAAGATGTGTGCCCCGACAGGGACTCGAACCCGGGATCTCCTGCTTACATGGCAGACGCTCTACCCATCTGAGCCACGGAGGACACAGATAAAGAGCGCGACTGTCGGGACTTATCCCTAGCACGCTTGCCGTGAGACTCACATTCCCAACTGTCCGCAGTTCTACATATGTATTGTACCTTATAGACATTTGCCCACACACTCATTACTCGCGCACGCTTTGGCGATTTCCGTAAGAGTTTGGGCAATCTGTGGGCATTCGCACAGATGAAGGTCAATGGCTGGTTAGCCTTTAACTATATATACGAAGACAGTAACTTGTTCTCGAAAGAACAGTTACTGTTGATGACCGTGCAGGTTTTCTCTGGAATAAATGATGACTAAATGACAATCTCATCTGCCGACAGGTGTTGTTGATATACCTCGATGTGAACAGTTGAAAATGCGCGCCCCGACCGGGACTCGAACCCGGGATCTCCTGCTTACATGGCAGACGCTCTATCCATCTGAGCCACCGAGGACACAAATGAATAGCGCGAATGCAGGGATCCTCACGTGAAGCGTGCTAGGAATATGTCCCTGCAGTCACGCTATTCATGTGTGTCCTCGGTGGCTCAGATGGATAGAGCGTCTTCCATGTAAGCAGGAGATCCCGGGTTCGAGTCCCGGTCGGGGCACGCATTTTCAACCGTCCACATCGATGTATGTCAACAACACCTGTCGGATGCTGAGGTTGTCAGTTAGGTATCATTTATTCCAGAGAAAAGCTGCACGGTCATCAACAGTAACTGTTCTTTCAAGGACAGGTTACTGTCTTCGTATATACTATTATTTATCTCTCCGTGGAGTATGATGCACACTGAAGCGCTTCTTTAAGGAAGAATACTTGAGTAAAATCTCTGTCCCTGGCTAGTGATCTGACAGCAGTCTTAACTTGTGTTCTGTTTTGTGCTTAGACACTTTTAGCCCAAGTAGTTCGCAGAAATATTCTGTGTCCGCTGTGTAGCCAGAGAATTACACATAAGCGACATACGTCATCACTGTGTAGGCAGAGTATTATACACTCCTGGAAATGGAAAAAAGAACACATTGACACCGGTGTGTCAGACCCACCATACTTGCTCCGGACACTGCGAGAGGGCTGTACAAGCAATGATCACACGCACGGCACAGCGGACACACCAGGAACCGCGGTGTTGGCCGTCGAATGGCGCTAGCTGCGCAGCATTTGTGCACCGCCGCCGTCAGTGTCAGCCAGTTTGCCGTGGCATACGGAGCTCCATCGCAGTCTTTAACACTGGTAGCATGCCGCGACAGCGTGGACGTGAACCGTATGTGCAGTTGACGGACTTTGAGCGAGGGCGTATAGTGGGCATACGGGAGGCCGGGTGGACGCACCTCCGAATTGCTCAACACGTGGGGCGTGAGGTCTCCACAGTACATCGATGTAGTCGCCAGTGGTCGGCGGAAGGTGCACGTGCTCGCCGACCTGGGACCGGACCGCAGTGACGCACGGATGCACGCCAAGACCGTAGGATCCTACGCAGTGCCGTAGGGGACCGCACCGCCACTTCCCAGCAAATTAGGGACACTGTTGCTCCTGGGGTATCGGCGAGGACCATTCGCAACCGTCTACATGAAGCTGGGCTACGGTCCCGCACACCGTTAGGCCGTCTTCCGCTCACGCCCCAACATCGTGCAGCCCGCCTCCAGTGGTGTCGCGGCAGGTGTGAATGGAGGGACGAATGGAGACGTGCCGTCTTCAGCGATGAGAGTCGCTTCTGCCTTGGTGCTAATGATGGTCGTATGCGTGTTTGGCGCCGTGCAGGTGAGCGCCACAATCAGGACTTCATACGACCGAGGCACACAGGGCCAACACTCGGCATCATAGTGTGGCGAGTGATCTCCTACACTGGCCGTACACCTCTGGTGATCGTCGAGGGGACACTGAATAGTGCACGGTACATCCAAACCGTCATCGAACCCATCGTTCTAACATTCGTAGACCTGCAAGGGAACTTGCAGTTCCAACAGGACAATGTACGTCCGCATGTATCCCGTGCCACCCAACGTGCTCTAGAAGGTGTAAGTGAACTACCCTGGCCAACAAGATCTCCAGATCTGTCCCCCATTGAGCATGTTTGGGACTGGATGAAGCGTCATCTCACGCGGTCTGCACGTCCAGCACGAACGCTGGTCCAACTGAGGCGCCAGGTGGAAATGGCATGGCAAGCCGTTCCACAGGACTACATCCAGCATCTCTACGATCGTCTCTATGGAAGAATAGCAGCCTGCATTGCTGCGAAAGGTGGATATACACTGTACTAGTGCCGACATTGTGCATGCTGTGTTGCCTGTGTCTATGTGCCTGTGGTTCTGTCAGTGTGATCATGTGATGTATCTGACCCCAGGAATGTGTCAAAAAAGTTTCCCCTTCCTGGGACAATGAATTCACGGTGTTCTTATTTCAATTTCCAGGAGTGTACTTAAGTTACATACATCATATGAACAGCGGCCAACGCCCCAACGAGCAGCTCATCGGTGCAGTAGAATTGCTGTCTGTATTTCAGTAAGTTGTTTTTCTGAATGAACCGGTCAGTGTGTAGGTCTTTTGTTCCTCACCGCTAATCGGTATCAGCGAACTTTGGTTGCAACTAATAAAGGGGGACAGTCTAAAGAAAATCAAACATACGTTTTGCCAATTTCAGAATTACACTTAGGGTTGAATTTGTCATCGAGTACTCCATATTTATAAAGTTTAGCATTCTTTATCTTTCTTGAGAATAAATCATTTGTGGAATCCTAGCTGTGATTGATTCTAGTTGCATCTCGATTGAAATAATTGATTTGAAGTAGAACAAGAAGATGAGACTTCGTTTTATAGAAATCCCTAGGTCTAGACTCACTGGCAGGGTAGTTTTAATAATTTTTAGGCTTGATAATTCCACTGTGGATACAAAATTACGCAGTCAACCACACACGCCATACGTCACGAACGCCGTATAATTACATAGTGTTCAGCAACGAACTGCGGATCTGCACTATCCCAGATGACCAACATCGGCGAGTATGGCGGCAAGCTGAGGAAACGGATCATTGTTTTATTACTTCGACGAGGCACGTGTGGTAGCCAGGTCACTACGGGTAAAGCCTGAACAACTTTGATGTCACAATTGTGTGTCCCGTGTCCTCATGCGACCACATACTGTTGCTATTTTTCAGCAGGATTCCATGGGAAGCAAGATCTTCAGATCCATCCCTGGTAAAAAATTTGTTCGACCAACTCGGAAGTTAACTTCATCCCAGCGCCCCCATGCATAATATCAAGTACCAGTTGTGCTGTCGTAGTCCAGCTTGTCACGTGAGAGGATACAATACACGCTCGACTCGAGACGTCAAAGACCTGGTAAACCCTCGAGGTTCAGGCTGGAGTACTTATTCAGGATTTTGTTTCCAGTTTTTTCACACAGGTTAATACTGTTACATAAACTTACAGGCTGAGAATAACGCTTACAGTAGCTGTTGGTAATTCATTACCAGAATGTGATCTTTGTATTGTGTTTACAATGGTATACTTAATCTGATTTCGGGATGTTTTCAACTCCGATTGTCAATCACATGTTTTACAGTTTTGTGTTTTTCTACATATAGGTTACATCTGTTTTACGTTCCACATCAGGCTTCACAAATAGTAATAGTACTTTTGGTGATAACAGTCTTGTGAATCAACGGTGCTTTTTAAT
Organism: Schistocerca gregaria; assembly: GCF_023897955.1. NCBI lineage: Eukaryota > Metazoa > Arthropoda > Insecta > Orthoptera > Acrididae > Schistocerca > Schistocerca gregaria. The sequence continues at coordinate 668,887,340 of NC_064922.1, forward strand.
TCAAAATTACGACGGAATATTCATATTTTAAAATTTTGCCATTTTCTGTTTGGGAGACAACTGACAAAAGCTCGGAAGCATCTCAGTGTGTCTTCACTTTCCGGATGACACATGAAGTTCGAAATGTTTATTTCATTAATAATTTAACAATATTGCACAATTCGTAATTTTCGTCTTTTGGTTAGTTATTGAAATTAACTTAACTGTTTCTGTAATTTCAGTGCTCAGAGGTTTGTTTACATGTATTATGCATTTTGTCCATTTCAAAAATTTGTTTCCTTCGGTTGCAAATTTTTAAGCACTCACTCCGTCTTCAGGCCATCAGTGGTCTATCAGGACGATCCAAATGCCGTGTCACCCTTAGGGGAGACTGGGTCAGCACACAGCTCTCCCGGTCGTTATGATGGTATTCTTGACCGAAGCCGCTACTATTCGGTCGAGTAGCTCCTCAATTGGCATCACGAGGCTGAGTGCGATCTGAAAAATGGCTACAGCGCATGGCGGCTGGATGGTCACCCATCCAAGTGACGGCCACGCCCAACAGCGATTAACTTCGGTGATCTGACGGGAACCGGTGTATCCACTGCGGCAAGGCCTACTTTTTAAGCCTACAATGAAAATAATTTTGTATTAGCTGTAAAACTCATCCTATATTTCTTGTCTATAGAACACCCAGAGTGCCTAAAAAGAGAAAAATTGAAACTAGTAGGTTTTACTGAATCTACCGATACCATCTACATGATGTTACAATGATCATTTTAATGTTCAAAAATGGTACCACGATACCGTCAAAGAAGAGGTAACACACAAGGACGCAGAAAGTGCGTGACGTACCTTTGCGCCTTGGAGTTACCTCAGCAACTATTAGCAATGGTCTGAAGCCATACCTGATGATTCCTCACACCACAACCCCAGCAGTAACATAACTTTACCTTCTGCAACATTGGAAGGACATAATCTCCTCCATGGCAGCTTTCGTACTGACCGACAATTGTCGTTCGGGATGTCATTCAACCGCTGTTCATTGCCGAAGCCAATGAGGCGCAATTCATGCGCAGGTCATGCTTCCTGTCACGGCCCCTATCCAGACGTCGCCGTTTGTGTTGCAGTGTTAACCGCTGGCTACGCATTTGGCGGTATGCACCTAGTCCAGCTGCTGTGAGTCTCTAACCAGTGCTGTGGAATAACAGAAAATGTAGCATGGAGTACAGTATTTGTTCCCGGATACGAGGAGCACATGTGAAGAAACTACGTTGTGTTTGGAGTGCAATACGGCTATCATCCCTTTTCATGGTCAGTTGTGGTCTGCCGAAAGCTTGACGCCGTGTACACATTTTCCTCACGTTCCCATGCTATCAAAACTCTACGGAACTGTCACATCCAGATGCCCTATAAATGCGGATACCGCCCCGTTCGACCAGCCTGTAAACAGGAGAACCATAATGAGGCCCATTTCTCTTTTAGGTGTTGATAGGGCTGTCTCACACGAGTACACGGCTTCTCCGTGGTTGTAACTCCACAGCTTATGCTGCTCAAGTTGTTATGTACACTGCCAGGATCGGTAACCGCAGTAAACACGAACAACGTTAATGTCAGCCGCTGGTGATCGACATTGACATCGAACCACGAGTTTTAGATAATTCACATTTTCTTGAATGGAATAAAACTAATATGACTCAAAACGATCACACCTGGTACATTTGTATTAGCGGCAGAACGATAATTCTGTAGAAAATTGCCAATACAAATATATCATCACACAATTAGGGCAGCAACGGCTGTGTCTCGTATTTAGAGTTGTTGCGTCAAGTCCGGAGGAAGCCTGCACATACACTACAGGCCATTAACATTGCTACACCACGTTGATGACGTGCTACAAACGCGAAATTTAACCTACAGGAAAAAGATGCTGTGATATGCAAATGATTAGCTTTCAGAGCATTCACACAAGGCTGGTGCCGGTGACGACACCTACAAGGTGCTGACATGAGGAAAGTTTCCAACCGTTTTCTCATACACAAACAGCAGTTGACCGGCGTTGCCTGATGAAGCGTTGTTGTGATGCCTCGTGTAAGGAGGAGAAACGCATACCATCACGTTTCCGACTTTCATAAAGGTCGGATCGTAGTGTATCGCGATTGCGGTTTATCGTATAGCGACTTTGCTGCTCACGTTGGTCGAGATCCAATGACTGTTAGATGAATATGGAATCGGTGGGTTCAGGAGGGAATACGGAACGCATTGCTGGATCCCAACGGCCTCGTGTCACTAACAGGCATCTTATCCGCATAGCTATAACGGTTCGTTCAGCCACGTCTCGATCTCTGAGTCAACTGATGGGGACGTTTGCAAGACAACAACCATCTGGACTAACAGTTCGACGACGTTTGCAGCAGCATGGACTCTTAGCTCGGAGACCATGGCTGTGGTTAACCTTGACGCTGCGTCACAGACACGAGCACCTGCAATTCTATATTCTACGACGAACCTGCGTGCACGAGTGGCAAAACATCATTTTTTCGGAGAAATCCAGGTTCTGTTTACAGCATCTTGATGGTCGCATACGTGTTTGCCGCCATGGTGGCGAACTCACATTGGAAGCGTGTATTCGTCATCACCCGGTGTGGTGGTATGGGGTGCCACTGATTACACGTCTCGGTCATCTCTTGCTCACATTGACGGCACTTTGAAACGACTCGTGGCTGTACCCTTCATTCGATCCCTGCGAAACCCTACATTTCAGCAGGGTAATGCACGACCGCATGTTGCAGGTCCTGTACGGGTCTTTCTGGATACAGGAAATGTTCGTTTGCTGCCTGGCCAGTACATTCTCCAAATCTCACCAATTGAAAACGTCTCATCAATGGTGGCCGAGCAAATGACTCGTCACAATACGCCAGTCACTACTCTCGATGAACTGTGGCATCGTGTTGAAGCAGCATGGGCGGCTGTACCTGTACACGCCATCCAAGCTCTGTTTGACTCAATGCCCAGGCGTATCAAGGCCGTTATTACGGCCAGAGGTGGTTGTTCTGGGTACTGATTTCTCAGGATCTATGCACCCAAACTGCGTGAAAATGTAATCACATGTCTGTTCTAATATAATATATTCGCACAATTAATACCCGTTTATCATCTGCATTTGTTCTTGGTGTAGCTATTTTGACGGCCAGTACTGTATTACCGACTTGCCGTAGCTCACGCTGCTAGGATCTCGACACTAGAACATCGCACTTATCATTTAGTGTGGCATTAATGATGAAAGACAATGTAAGCCATAATCAATATCTATAGCACAATGGCTGACATGGGACGAATGACGATGAAAGGACAATATGAACATCATCCGTAACATCTGAAGGTAATATTTGCTGCCACACTAACTATACTGAAATGGCCTTCAAATGTTACTCACTGTCACTGCTCTCTCATTGAAGCTATTTTTCATGTACAATATATCAAATCGATCTAACTGACGGTGATGCTTCATATTTCAATGAAATATTGTAGTCCCCTTTCTACTAGCTGTCAACTCTAATGTATTGGTCACAGCGGCCCGTCTCCTAGGGAATGCTGTATAGCAATTTTTAATTAGCACTTCGTCTTTTGGCGTGCTTGTCGTAAGACTTGTTTTGGCGTCTGATAGCACCATTTGCTGTACGATGTGGTGGTAAGATGTTGCTTTCCTGGGTCCCAGAAAAGCACACTTTTTGTGTCATTAGTGTCCTGACTGGATTGATGCGGCACGAATTCCTCTCTTGAGCCAACTTTCCAACCACATTACCCAGAACAGCAACTGCAACCTATGTGCTCAACTATTTGCTGGATGTATTTCAATATCTGTCTTCCCTGGCAGTTTTTTTTTTCCTCCCTGCAACACCAAGCAAGTTTTTCCCAGATGTGTTAAATGATTTCCTACATTCTGTTCCTTATTCTTGTTAGGGTTTTCCAATTGCATTACGAGTTTTTAATCATTCTTAGCGGGGACAGGGTTCACGCACGATTATTTTTCCTGATTCTCACAGCGAAGTTCTGAAACTTTTATGGTTTGGATGCGTGTTTCACATGTAGGAATCCGGTCATTGTGTCTATGTGAAGAAGTGTGCTTCGACGCGTAGTACTGGTATTAATTCGTCTCAATGGTAGAACATTTAATTTGGTTCCGCCCGTTATGACGGAACGTTAATCGGTAATTGTTTGTAACTCGTATTAATCTTGGTTTGATCGATTTTCTTACGTGATGGAAGTCGATATGTCGATTGTTTTCTGAGAGCTGATATGGCGCGGGCTAATGCGATTTAATTACTTTTCTGAAGTCAGTTATATGAATTTGAGTTCATGTGTTGTTTCAAATCGATTTTTCCTTGTCCTACTTTCCTATGACTGGTTTCAGCAATTACGTCTGTCGCCTCCCTACGTTCAAAAACTTGTTCCGCTATAACTGTACCACACAATGCACTGTTGACAGTGTAGTAGACTGTGTGTATCACATCCACACAGGTTTGTTAGAAGTAAAAACATGTGAGTCACATATAGAAACCTATTTTTATTTTTAATTGATCTGTGTGGACTGTGCTGCATATTATCAATTACAATTACAAAATCATAATGATATAAGACGTATAACAACAGGATTTCTGAAAACGACGTTTCATTGGTGAAATCTATTGTTACGAGTTAGTACTACTGAATACTACCTTGGCTATGAAAAGTTTCTTGCATACAAATACAGATAGCTCCTTCCTAGCCCCTTAATGAGGAATTTTAATCACTTCCCTGTTCAGACGAGTTTGTGCTGACTTGAAATAAGCAATCAGCTTAGGATCATTCGTTGCGAAAAGCCTTTAAAAATAGTAAGACTTCATTAAATCTCAATGCCATTAACATAAAAATTAACAATAATTACTGTGTGTAGTGTACATCATGTTCTTTGCCTCAGTAATGTTGGTGTTGAGACAGCAGGTAGAGCCGTAGCTATTTATTCTACAGAACGTGTGTTTATTCGGTGCCTTGTGTTTGCGATCTGTTGCAAAAGACTGTGTTCAAATGCCCAGAGAACTGCACCGAACTATAAGCCACGTTGCATTAGATACTTACATACGTGATGCTATATATGGTTACTCAGATTCACGTAAATTCGAATTCTACAACGCCAGAAAAGTAAAAATACAAATGTGTCTGAGGGGTACGTGGATGTTCGAAATGACAGTGGTAAGAGGCATTATAAGTAAGGGTACAATGCGAAATGCTATGTAAGGAGGAGGAAAGACGTGCTGGGGATGAAACTAAGGGTCCTTGACAAAGCGAACTCTAATGCGGTATCTAACAGTGTTTGAGCGAGGTATGTCGGGGGTTGGCTGTTTTATACACAAAAATCTCCAACCTTGTAGTTCTATCGATGTTTCAGGACGGTGCTAGTAGGGGAGTCCATTAATTATTTATATGTATGTATGTCTGTGTGTGTGTGTGTGTGTGTGTGTTTTATTCAGGATTCCAATACACCATGTTGTACCCATCTCGCTTCGTTACAGAACCTAGTTTTTCAACATAATCGCCATTCAATGCAACGGTCTTAGGTTACCTCAGTGTGAGGGCCTGTATGCCGGAAGGGAACCAATCTACTGGTCGATGTCGGAGCCAACACTTTGCTGCATCAACAATCTTCCCATCATCCACGCACGGCTTCCCGCGAAGTGCATCCTTTATTGAGCCAAACGAACGTTAGCCTGATGGTGGATGAGGAAGAACACCCCCTTCAAGTTTTGTGAGCTGTCCTCAGGTGAGCAGACTTGCTTGAGGCTTACGCTGCCGTTTGGGTGATTGTTTTCATTTTTGTGGCGATGGATACGCTGAAGTCGTTTCTGCAGTTTTTAGACGGTGGCAAAAAATTCTTCACAGTCGATCGTTGCACTATGAAGAACGATATCCAACACCTCCAAAGTACCAGAAGCCCGTCGCTGTGACTTTGCGCGCTGAGCGTGCGGCTTTAAGCTGTTTCTTCGGAGTAGAGGTGGTGTGATGTCAATCCATGGATTGCCGTTTTGTTTCCTGTTCGAAGTAATGAACATGTGTATCATCACCTGTGACGATGTGCGACAACATATTGCTGTGACCATCCTTGTAACGCGCAAGGAATTCCACAAAATCGTCATTCGCTGCTCTTTATTGCTGCTGTTAAGCAGCTAGGAACCCAGCTGGCACACTCCTCTGAGTACTCCAACTGGTGCACGAATATGTCAGTATTACCTACAGCGAGGTCAAGTTGAGCATCGAGGTATTTGATTGTGATCCATCGATAACCTTGAATGAGACTGTTGGCCGACTTCATTGATAATTAATCCATTTATAGAGTCCGCACGTTCCAAAGTTGTAGTAGTCAGAGGTATGCGTGGATGGCAGACACTCAGGAGGTCGAAAAGTTCGCGCGATCTTGTTGCGATGATGACAGACGCCTCGTCCACATTTTTACAGTGCATTTGTTCACTGGCAGGTCTCCTTAGTCATTTTGCAAGTCCCTGGCTTTCCGGCAAAAGAAAACTCAATGACAACTCTCTGCTTTAAATGCACATGCGTCGCAGTCGCCATTTTGAAGGCTACGTACAGCGCCGCCAACTACCGGAACCTCATGGATGGTTAGGGACTGAAGTGGGAACATTCCACGACGTCGCAGAACAAGTTCCGCAATTTTTCAACCGAAACTGGACGATAAAAAAGTTTTACAAGCCTCACAAGACGAAGCCTATTGAAATCATGAGCTTGAAATATGGCCGTAGACAAAGACTGCGCTGCTCTGCGGATAGCGGCGTACGCCAAGCCATTGTAAGTAAGAGCTCCGCGGCGCCCCAACTCATTAGCTTTAATTTCACTTATAGGTACACACTTGGAATTAATTTACGTTTAGAAGTCGTTATCCGGCAGAGAAACTTCGTGGTCTACGTGCACTGGTAATGATGCCTGTTCTTTTAGTCCAATGGGATCACACGGTTTACCATCCAGAGACAAACAGATAACTTTATCTGGACTGAGAATTGAAGAAACTGTCCCCAGACACCTTACTATAGATAAAAAAAAAATGCTGGTCTGTGTGTGCAATATTGCGTTCGCTTGTGGGCGTTCGAATGAACACAAAGTGCCACTTCGCCACTGATGTGCTATTTTTCCCAGGGATCAAACGAATGTATGTGCCTTTTATAATGACATATTCGGGTGTGGAACAGGTAGTGTATGGCAGGTCCGAAAAACTTCACACCATCGACGTTCTTCGGCAGTAACTCTGCACGTAGCTATGTATGCGATTGTCTTAAAAGGATGTGATCGTTCCTCCTCCGAGCGCGGGCCTCTAGGGGCAGATAGGAGCTAGCGTCAATAATTAAACTGCTTCCAGATTCTGAGACCAGAATTCTGAAGTGGCGTTTTATGTGATTCTCTATTCTGTTCCGAATAAACAGTCGGCAGTTATTTCTTTCCAACAGTTTCATCCTGCTGATAAATATCCCCTCGTAGCTGTTACGTTCTATTTAGAAAATCCTGTAAACTAAAATAAGAGTTAACTACTAAAATCGAGTGTTTAAGTATGTTAGATGTATTTTCTGTTTTCAATAACTTTTTCACCAATTTTCAATTTCACGTCTGTTGTGTTTATATACATGAGATGTCGAGTGATGCTTGAAATATGTAGTTCAGTTGAAAAAAAAGATGTAACTTCAATAGCTCGACAGATAAAAACATGAATTGATGACAAAATAAACTTCGTCTTGGTATAATGAATAATTTCTGAAATATGAAGATTGTTTCGAATGATATCACTTAACAGTTTGAATTAGAAGGACAGCTTCACGCGCAGCATGTGTTCTTTCGCAGTCCACTGCTAAAATGGTAGAAGTTGCATCAAATTATCTAATACCAGATTTTAGGGCTCAGGAAGGGAGACAGAAATGTCTCCGAGCACACATGTTTATCTTCTGTGGTCGACGAAAAGTCACTATCTTTAATTGACTTATGTAGCGGTCTGGCGTAGCAAATGCAAAACGAAACAAACGAAATGTATTTTATGGGCAAACCGAAGAAAATTAAGACCGATGTTCTCACTGACATTTTTTTTAGATCATTTAGAAATCTACAATTTAATGTTAGATATTATGACATATCACTTATCGCCTACAAAGTGTACTGCAAAGCAGGGTATGGGCGGCAAAGTTTTACGCTTTATATTCATATTAAAATGGTTTCTCATGGTTGTATCATCGTTAATTAGGATTAAACTAAAACTAAACTATTAAGAAGAATCTGAAACATCATTATCTCAATACATTCATTAGTTTTCGGTGGTAATGAGACAGACACGAATTAGTAGTTACTATTTTATTTGCAATAATTAAACGTTTTTACATAGATAATGTACAGGTTTCGAATGTGCTCAGCATTAGACCATTCATTTCATACCGAATACAACAATTTATCTTCGTTTTACTTTCTAGAGATGTGAATTTTAGGGTATAAAATTCGGCAGGTTAAAGCTAGTGCGATAATGTTATACATCCTATAAATCGCATCGAAAGATACCTGACTGCTAAATCGCATCGAAAGAAACCTGATTGCAAATACACTGGCGTCCAAAATTAAAGCAACAAATCGCTGGTTCTCCGTCCTGTGTCTAACTCACTATATAATCATACAAGCTGTCAAGAGATGCCCGTAGATCGTGTTCCAAAGGGAAGATGGCATTTCGGTCAACAGAAAACGATGCCAACGATGAATTCAGAGCACCTATCAAACAGAATAGTGTTTGCCGGTTAGTGCCACAACTACAGTCGTTGTGTACATAGCTACAGACGTGCAGTATGGCAAAGAGAAGACGCCTACCAGACTCCCTGCGGCGGAGGCCACAGGAAGAATGGAAGAAGGACAGTCGCAAACTCATGAAACTCATGTGGACCGACGGCTTAATGTGAATCCTTTTGTTGTTTCTCCGATATGGCAACAATTTACAGAGACAGAAACATTATCCCGAAGACCAGGAACGAGCCTACCACGTGTGACATCAGAAAGACAGGACGTTATTTGGCTGTAAGGGCACGACGGTACCCCCTTTGTACAACGCAGCTCCTGGCATCTGAACTCGCAGCATCAGTGGACGTCTTATATCGAGGGAAACGGTGTAGGGAAGCCTTCGACAGAACGGCGGAGACATGCCATATGTGTGCCTCCGTCGCCTCTACAAGGAAGGGAACGTCTACAGTGGAGTCGGCGACATGCCACCTGGACACTCGAACAGTGGGCCAATGTTCTCTTCACAGCCGGTCGGGGAGGCCGAGCGGTTCTAGGCGCTACAGTCTGGAACCGCCTGACCGCCACGGTGACAGGTTCGAATCCTGCCTCGGGCTTGGATGTGTGTGTCGTCCTTAGGTTAGTTGGGTTTAAGCAGTTTTAAGTTCTAGGGGACTGATGACCTTAGAAGTTCCACAGTGGTCAGAGCCATTTTTTCTCTCCACAGATGAGTCTCGATTTTGTCTGGAGAGTGACTCTCGACGGATTCACAGCTGAAGAGAATGTGGAATAAGATTAAGAGACCAGAACAGTGTGGAGACAGACCGATATCGAGAAGTATTGCTAATGGTGCGGGCAGAGATTATGTTGACCACTCAAACATCTCTTCATTGAATTGTGCAGATGATTCGCAAAGGTTTATTTGTTGTCAGGTATCGTGATGAGATCTTGGGACCTCATGTACGGTTATTACGAGGTGCTGTACGTCTTGACTTGTTACTGATGGACGATAATGCTCCACGTCATAGAGCACGAGTAGTTAATGTTTCCTTGAAAACGGGAGATACTTCAGGCATGGGGTGGCCTGATCCTATGCCCTATTTGAATCCCATAAAGCGTGTATGGGGTGCACTAGGGAGACGGGTTGCATCACATCAACATCCACCAACCACTCTCCAAGACTTGCGAGCAGGTCCTCGGGAAGAATGGGCTTTATTGCTTTAGCAAGGCATTGATGACTTTATTCCCAGCTTGCTACGTCGTGATCAGGCCTGAATTACTGCCAGAGGTGGTCACGCCCATAGTAATCACATTAGCCAGTTGATGGAATGTGTGTGTAAATCTGCTAAGTTGGAACAAACGAAGAACATTTTCGTCTACTGTGATGCATATAGCAGTTGCTTACATTCTGTATTATTCAAATTGTTTCTATTTTGCTATCACTTTTATAGTGTTTTGTTGCTTTAATTTTGGGCACCAATGTATGCTATTAATGGAGTTGAAAAGGAGTTCAATGAAGGGAGAGCTGAATATATGCACAAGCATCTACCCTACATAGACTATTAAAATCATAAGGCCACCGCGTCCTTTTCGTACTTGTCTATAATATGTGAAAATGAGAAATGTTCTATTTGCTTTAAACAATGATTGAAACATTTCCATAAAACTATATTAACTCTAGAAACTGTGTTAAACAGTGTTTTAACGCATGATTAAAAGCACTTCACTTTGAATGTGAAAATTTTTTGTAGTATTCAGACGGTAAGACGGAGGCAGACGAACAAGAAAGTTGCTGTAAAATAATATCAACCGTTTTGACCCCTAAAAAATTGACTTTTGATTGATATATTTAGCATTATATAGACCAAATGTCATTGTACCTTTACTTGGTGTTGTAGATGAGAGACAACATTGTTTCAGCCTACTCTCGGACCGTATGATTATGTAGCTTTTGAATCTCTTGACTTATATGATCACTAACACAGCTATTATCGTTGAATTATAGCTTATTTTCCTTCCACAGAAGATTAATTTCTTACTATACCATTTGTTTCGACTTGTCGGCATGTTCCTCAACGTATGCAGTGTAAAGACGTGATATATGCTGAAGAAAATGACATTGGCTTTGCATGTCTACTGATGACCTTAGAAGTTAAGTCCCATAGTGCTCAGAGCCATTTGAACCATTTTATATGTCTTATAGAATATCACGAATGACTCACCGACTAACACACAGTGGTTTCAACCAGTGTGGCAGGGGACTCCACGAATGAAATGAAATGATAGGGGAACCATGGGCATGCACGATTGTAAAGCATGTTGATCAGTTCAGAGAGGCTATAAAAGATGGTGGGCTTACTCACAAACAACTTTCGCACTAATCCACAATAACAGGAAACTCTGGCCTCTTATCATGGTGAAGAATGTTACATTGAATACAAAATAACATATAAACGGCATCTGCTACGAAAGTAACTGCTTTTGTAACATTACACATTAATATTGTCTAACCCCAAGATTACTTTATAAAACAAATTGCAATACTGTACATTCTCTGAATTAAAAGGCTGACATAAGATTGTCATTGCCCCCTCACACCCACACGTAATGACATTTGGATTGGATTTTTCCGGACCATTCCCCATCTGGTCACCCCCTCCCCCTCCCCCACCCTTTTGAGATCACGTAATTTGTGGTCGTTCCCATACTCGTCACCTTTGTTCCAAGGGTTGCCAGCGGAAAAGTCCCAACCTGGATCCAGGACTGTCATAAGCTGCATGAGGCATTCTGCTACTGCTGACTGCAAAATGACTACTGCACTAACTAGAAACACTGCACTAATTAGAAACCATTAACCAGGGTCATAACGCTTTGCTGAGCATGCGTATAAGCTCGTCTGAATTCACGTCATGTCACCATGCAGTCTCCCTAACAGTTCAGTAAGTCACAATTGAAAGGGGGGTAAAACTAAACTGTGCTTATATGTGATAATAGTTCTGCTTTGACATCATAATCGCTAACATAAACCGGGGATTGATCTCAATATCAGATGTGAATACCCATGAATGTTCGAATCAAACAACTACGCAATTGCCTCAGTGTACCATTGCATGACCTCGTTACTCTAGCTACAGAAAGCCAAGGGAATTCTGAAAGATGTAATTTTCAGACATGCACAAATATGTCATATCACAGAAATTTCTTTCCATTCCATAAGACAAAAAAAATTGAAATTTTTTTAGAGGGATCTCAAAATACAAAAGAACTCGATTAAAAACAATTATTCCACACTGTAACGTTTCTAATCTTAGCCAACGTGGCCAGATTTAATAATAACATTAATAATAATAATTATAATAATAATAACAATAATAAACTTATTTACATAAGAATTTAATAGTAGCTAACAAAAATGTAACAAGAGTGACATTATGACCTTAAACGTAGACATCTTTATTTAAATGTTCCTTTTTAGATGTTGTCCAAAGTTTCTAAAACCAATATATAGTGGGGAAGGTGTTGTTATTTTCAAATTTTGTAGGTATTACTATACATTAACAGAAAATCAGTTTTTAGTTACTAACCACAAAAAAATGTTTCCATGTCAACATGACAAAGTCATTGGGAATGTTACAGGATCACATGACGTGCATGCATTCTCAATTGTTATGTGAATAAAGTCTGCCGTAGTGCTCCATAACACTTCTGTTTAAATGTAACGGTCACATCTAAAGCTGTAACACTACCGTAGGCTACCGCTGACTGTCGTAAGTAAGCGTAGCCTACATTTCTTTTTATAGTAGCCTTGGTCAGATAAGTTCGTTGCTGCGTTACCTGTACACGAGACGGGTTACATACCAGTCGGGCGTTACGTCATTTCGATCATTCTTTGTGTATGCTGTCAGTGTCTTACTAGATTCCTCTGTAAACCGAAAACAGCGAAAAGTCTAGAAACTGAGTGAGGATATATAAAGGGCGGCGAACCTATGGAACTGTTTTGTCCTACGTAATTATCCTAATGTCTATTACTTAAAAATAAAACGGCATTTGTAACAAAATGTATATTTTCAGTGTTTAATTCAAGTTTTTACGAATGTTGTTGATTGTAACGTGCAACAGAACGATGTTTCAGGAAAAATAAATTTGAAATAAGATGTAGAACTAACTCATATCAAACATCGTTTCTTTATTTCGTCGAGCTTGTATTTAAATTATCTTTTATTCATATACAACTCTCACACTAATCAGTAATAACAGGAAACTCTTGCCTTTGATCATGATGAAGAATGTTACATTGAGTACAAAATAACAATAACTATACTGATTTCCTTCATGTTTGTTCAAGTGTACTGTATTTGCATCAAAAGTAGTTGCTTCGGTTTCAGAAAATCACAGAAGTTACGCGATCAAATAATTTTTATGACTTATAAAATGCGATTTACATTTTGTAAAGATATAAAATAAACAATGCATGTGGTACAATTATATGTAAAACAAAAAAATTTACAAAATACAAGAAGTCACCGGCATCCAACTGGTAATCCTAAAATTTAGTACGTCGTTCACGTACTGTGTTAAAACTACCGAACAGTAGATTTGGTAGCCCGGAACTCGAGTCACGTTATAATGTTAACAGTGGCAAAAATTGGCCGCTGTAGTTAACTACATAGGAACAGTTGTCTGTCAAGCTCGTCCATCACTGGCATTAAACATGGTTGATGAGACTATATTCTTATTAACGGCTGTTGCCGCAATGTGCTAAAGAGGAGGCGAGCGGATGATGGTAGGTGAGGTGTATGAACCTTCATCTGAGAGATGTTGCTGTATGTATGAAATCAGTCTGCACGTAACGATAATGGTTATATGATTTATCTTTTGCAGAAGCAATACAGACATATTTACCTAGTTGCGGCAAAGGTTCGTGTCGAGTAATTTATGTGAAGCCGGATTTACTGTTTGCCTTGAATTGCAAAGGATAAGGTGTTTCCTTCGTGCTCCTTTTACACAACACAATTAAAAGTCTTGTATACATGAATAATCGAATAAATCAGGTTAATTAACGCTCTTATTATTGAGAAAATTGTTGAAAAAGGCGTTCCAGAACCGTGTTCACTATGTTGAAGTTAGCACCTAGCTGTGGACAAAGAATTCCTTTAAAGTAAGTGGAACAATACTGTGAAGCAAAGACACACAAAAATACACATACACACACACAAACAAAAACTTTCTACAGAGAACTTGGAAAGAACACTTTGCTTTTGTACAGTTAGTTATCGAACGAAATAGTTTAACAAGGGCATGAGAAGAACTGAGGTAATGACGAGGTGGGATCACATTGTGGGGAAGAGCTGCTCACATACTGATGTGGTGACGTCGATCACTAATAGCTTAGAGTGACTGGCGAATTAATCTTTTAACGATGAGACGTTCGAAGCTACGTATGTTCACCATGACCAGTTTAGCTGTTGCCGCAATTTCCCAATTATTATACTTACTAAACCAGGTAAATGTTAATACTCCAAGAAAAAGCTTTCTTCCATCACCTCATACACACCATCATTCATTCTTCCATCTGACAGTATCATAGCAATTGGTCTATTTATGTTAAACCTACTTCAAGAGAGTTAGTCTCTTGCACTCGTAGCGGAAACGAAGTGCTACCTTAAGAACGGGTTTTAAAGTGCGGTAGAGTGGCCACTATCGTGCCAAAGAGACGAATGTCAACAAAAAAAGAGGAGTTTTTATGTCTGTGTGCGTCAATTGTATTATAACTCTATGGGCTCTTGGTCCTCAACTTCACTTTCAATCTTCTTTTAATGAAATTACTTTGGCTATTAGGCCTCTTCATTGTAAAACACTAACGCAACTAAACTGCCTACGTTTCGACCGACTTGCCTCGGCCCTATTCAGAGCGTTTAACTGCTGGATGCTGATAACTGTATTGTGTTACCTACTGTTGTCTGAACGCTACCGACGTCATTGTATCTTCTAAAGAGAGGTAGCTATGGAGGGGGGTTGGCTGTACAATAGGCCTGTGCTACTATGATGGCTGATGGGAGATTGGCAGCAAATAGCGTTTCGGCAGGTTATTACCTGTAGCACTCCAGTAAGTGATTGGTTCTCAATAGCCAAAAAAAAAACTTGCCCGAGGGACGACTCGACGGACCTCCGCCGGGGCCAGCCGCATAGAGTTCAAAAGCAAATCGGCAGTTTCTGCGCAGTAGTCTTTTCCTGCAGCGAGGGGTAAATGCCTCAAGGCAGTTGAGTGATGATCTTTGTATTTGCTGTTAAACCCAAGTCAAGTGTTGTTGCTGGGTGGTAAATACACGCGCCCTACCAGCTGGAATAGCTGGCAGCCAGACCGTAGGTAAACTGCAGAAATACTCCCTCTTCATGCAGTTAGGGCGTTTGATTATTTTAGAGGCCACTCCTATTTTTCGCTGTTAGGCCTGCGGCTGCCGAGCAAGCGCATGAGCTTCCAGAAAACTGACAGAACGTCAACATTCCACCTGGTGGTATTCAGCAACTGAAGTGTTCTGTCTCAGTCGTACGTAATGTGCACTCTCCGGCAAGCGAGTTCTGATGGGTCTCCCGGGTTCAACAACACAGACTTCGCCCCATTCACAAGTAACTTCGGATATTCTTGCAGTTTAGAGAACATCCGCGAGACCTTAATGGGCTGAACAGATCTCGAACCTTTTGGCGCTCCAGATAATGGGTTTGATTACTATACGCTGGAGGACCTTGTCTACACCCTCGTTGACGCCTCTCACGTAAGTTAGACGAACAACAGGACGAGTATCTTCTGTTTCATTGTTTGTTTCTTCCCCTCTGTGCTCCAAAGCAGGTTGTACGTCTCTGTTGTTGTATCTATTCTCACTCTCTCAGTTCATGTTGAATATGGTGAGGATCACTAATGCCATGAAATCGGGCTGTCAGCGTATGTAGCAACGAGTTTTATGCTGAATGATGGTGAGAATCCGCATGTATTTATGTCCTAGTTTGTCACGAGGTGTTTTATACACCTCCAACCCCAGAAAAGAAATCGTTTCGTTTTCACTTATAGTGTGAACTGTATATTCTTATGCAGGCTTTTGAGGTGCATACGGAATTTGTTTTGCTTTTGTGGCCATATGACGATCGTGCCGTCTGTGTACGTCTGTCAGCAACCTGGGGACAGTGGAGCGTAATTTCATTGATGTGAAATGACGGTTGCCATGGAAGCTTAAGCACTTATTCGTCGGTGGAGTTTGCGTACCAAACTAGTATTAATCCTTACGTTGGTTTTCAGATGAATTGCTCCGTTTATCCAAGTGACGAATGATTGAAACACCTGCTGATAGCTTCCGTCACAGTAGTTGCCAACAACGTATTTATGAAATTAATTACTGTTTAATGGAATAACATATATTCACCCGTCACACTTCAAACGTTGAAAGATGACAATGCAGGCTAAGCATAAGGGATGCAGTTCACTGGCATAGATCTGTCAGGCGGTCTGTAGTACACGGTTGCAGAGCAGTCAGGCGTACAGCTTTTGGCGCATTCGGTGTCAGCATTCCGCAGCGGATTTTGGCACAATATGTCTCTTTGATGTCTGCGGTACAGGTATCACTCGACAGTCGTGGCCCAGTACTCTTAATTACGCACTGACACAGAAACGTGAGAACAGATGGTACTGTGGGGCAACGGAGAACATGAAGTCAAGAGCCACTGAAAACAGTCTGGTGTAACCTCTCCCGTGACGGTCCTCGAACTGCGGAACTAGCTCGTGTCGCTCCCTGATGAATAACGGAGAGGTGTTCATGCTGTGTGAACGGTGTCGTATGAAATTTTAAGCTCATCCCTGATAACTGGTCATCACTATCACGTCAGCATTGGCAACATCATACAAAAGGTACACTATTCGTCATGCCAGGCGTAATCCCTAGAAATAAGCAGCAATAATTGACTCAGTTAGCTGATAAAAATAACTAGGTTTAGTAATTTTTGAGGATATTAAGTTGAAAAGCAAATGGCAGGTAAATTAAGCAGCAGACTTGAGTTCAGTGGTAACATATTCGGGAAATGGAGTCTAGAAAGATCGTCAATCCACTCAAACAACCCATCCCAGAATATTGCTCGTGTATGTGTGAACCATACGACATATTACCAAAAGAGATATCAAAAATGTGTACGAAAATGTGCTGCACTTATTGTCATTTTATCTGAAGTACTGGTATTGGCAGATGTTTCAAGACAGTGCAAACCATCCTCATCAACTACCAAAGTTACAAGATTCCGTATTGAGTGAGCAGTTTACGAACAGACTACCGTGTGTTTGATATCACTTCCGTAGGATCAGCGTACGCAAGATTAGTTTAATGACAGTCGACACAGAGGCGTTTAAGCTCTTATTCTTTCGATTTCCGTAAGCGAATGGTGTGGAAGGTGTCCTCTTCTGTGGTAAACTGAGTAATGCTCTGTACCAAGCTCTTATCTGTGGTTTATACATTACTAATATAGATGTAGATCATCATCGTCATACTGTGACATCTGTTGTTGGAGAAATTCCTCCAGAAGACTTCTTCACGCAACACTGCTACCATACATTCCCTTGGCTAAAAGTTCTAGCTACCTCTATTGCGTTGTCATATAACCCATTATAATATAATCCATTCCAATATCCTCTCTTTTCTTCTTCTGTCTCAGAGAGTAATACATTCTCTTGGCTAAAAATTCTAGCCACCTCTACTTAGTTGTAATGTAACCCATTATAATACAATCCACTCCAGTATTCTCTCTTTTCTTCTTCTCCCTCTGAGAGTAATTTTTACACGCAGTTCTTCTTCGTCATTTTATGATGTGTTTGCGGAGGATTAGAGCTGCAAGAGGTGTAACTTGAAGTTAAATTCCCTGGAAAATTAGAACTGTGTGCTATACCGAAACTCGAACTCAGAATCTTTGCCCTTCGCAAGCATTTTCTCTACCGACTGAGCACCTAAGCACTCGTGGTTACTGATTTACGTCCGCCAGTACCTCATCTAATACATTAAGCTGCCAGCGCATGCTTCATTGCAGAGTGAAAAATAGTGGATAACTTCCTATGAAAGGAAAACTGAACGTTGGAAATTTTAACACTGTGGAGGCACTGAAAACTATAATGGGCTGTTTGGAAGCTAACAGACGTAATAGAGATTAATAAAGAGACATGTAAAGAGGACAGAAATATCTGATTGTATTATTTTGAAGCAATATCAACAGAATCGGAGAACAGTTAACACATGAAAGACGGTAAAAAGAAAGTTACTTTGAGCAACTCAGTGACTGACCTTCCCTTCTGAAGACTGTACCAAAACTAGTAGGAAGAAATAGAATGTAAGAGGATTTGTGAGAAATGATAAAATATGTGAAGGATGACGCAAACATTGCAGGCATGGACCACTCGAACGCTAAAGTACGAAGGCTCATTCTCGGGGGAACGTTGTTTGGAGAAACCGTGATGCTAGGTTTCG
The DNA here is from genome assembly GCF_023897955.1 of Schistocerca gregaria. Lineage (NCBI taxonomy): Eukaryota > Metazoa > Arthropoda > Insecta > Orthoptera > Acrididae > Schistocerca > Schistocerca gregaria. Next base: position 668,905,600 of record NC_064922.1, read on the forward strand.
GCTAAATATATCTACACATCATACTGAAGATCCTGTCACAAGATTAAAAGAGTGTGTAATTTGGACAGTACCAGAAGGTATCAACCCGGCTATTATCACTGATTGTTACAGTTGGAACTCGGGTAGTAGACTAGACCCCGTCTATTTTCAGACATACATTTACTCTGTAACCGATCTTCGATGAAATGTAAAGCAAGATTCGGAGTACAACTACATTTGAATATATGAGGCTTACCGTTATTGAACTCTGATGCACGAACGAGACAAACTGTAAATAGTCTGCAATAGTGATTTGTGACACAAGTGAAAGTACTGAGAGTTGATCGGTACAAAGGAAATGACAGATGAAAATGATTTATCCAGCCAATAGGCACAACAGAGGCCCTAGTTAATATCGTTGATAGAAGATGGCAAAATCAGTTGAAATTATGGCACCGACAACTAGCAATATAAATTGTCCTGAAATGAAATAATCAGTTTGCAGAAGTAAGACATAATATACTAACCGTAGGCTGTGTACTGAAGGTATTGTATGAGAAGGAAACGGAGTACATCGAATACAAAATCCGATCATTCTGGGGATCAAACAGATAGTTAAGTAGGACCTCACATTGTCAGAGAGTTTCACATATTTATGGTCGAGTTTTTTTTTGGTCTTCAGTCTACTGACTTGTTTCATGTGGCCCGCCACGAATTCCTTTCCTGTGCTAACCTCTTCATCTCAGAGTAGCACTTGCAACCTACGTCCTCAATTATTTGCTTGACTTGACGTATTCCAATCTCTGTCTTCCACTACAGTTTTTGCTCTCTACAGCTCCCTCTAGTACCATGGAAGTCATTCCCTCATGTCTTAGCAGGTCCTGTCATCCTGTCCCTTCTCCTTATCAGTGTTTTCCACATATTCCTTTGCACTCCGATTCTGCGTAGAACCTCCTCATTCCTTACCTTATCAGTCCACCTAATTTTCAACATTCGCCTATAGCACCATATCTCAAATGCTTCGATTCTCTTCTGTTCCGGTATTCCAACAGTTCATGTTTCACTACCATACAATGCTGTACTGAAGACGTACATCCTCAGAAATTTCTTCCTCAAATTAAGGCCGGTATTTGATATTAGTAGACTTCTCTTGGCCAGAAATGCCTTTTTTGCCATAGCGAGTCTGCTTTTGATGTCCTCCTTGCTCCGTCCGTCATTGGTTATTTTACTGCCAAGGTAGCAGAATTCATTAACTTCATTGACTTCGTTACCATCAATCCTGATGTTAAGTTTCTCGCCGTTCTCATTTCTACTACTTCTCATTACGTTCGTCTTTCTCCGATTAACTCTCAAACCATACAGTGTACTCATTAGACTGTTCATTCCATTCAGCAGATCATTTAATTCTTCTTCACTTTCACGCAGGATAGCAATGTCATCTGCGAATCGTATCATTGATATCCTTTCACCTTGTATTTTAATTCCACTCCTGAACCTTTCTTTTATTTCTATCATTGGTCGAGGTAATAATTTTTAATTCATTAATGTTAGTGGTACCTTGGGTATTCCGAATACATGAAACTGACATATCAAATTCACAAATTCTGCATAAAATTGTGTACAAAGTATGCAGTGAACATCAGTAGATAAAAATGAAAAATTTCAAATGATACATGACATATTCATTGACAGATGATTAAAATAATAACCAGAAGAATAAAAATGTCACTTGGAAGAATTCGGTAAAGAGAAGCTGAAATAGCTGCCAGGCGCTCTATTGTATTACTTCAAGTAATGTAATCTAAAGCTACAGAGCTCAACAACCACTAAAGTGGGTAAATTAATCGGAAAGAATAATATTTTGGCTTCGGAAAATGCAGAATATTTTCATAGTGTGTAGGGATGTAATTTACTATTTATTTGTTTGCTCTTTTCCATTAGCCTGCGATCTAGGTACATGATCATACCATAAGTAGCATATAAGTCAGTATATATGAATATAAGAAACAATATTTAACATCACATTAAAATTAGTTAGTGTAACTATATAAAGATGAACAGAGGGTATTCAACAATATAAGGTGGAATGATAGTTAAAAATTCCGAGGAATTTGACGCTAGAAGAATAGAGTTTAGTATCCAACCGACTACAGAGCAGTGAGAAACAGTCAGATAAGTGAAGATCAAATACGGAGATACTACAGGAGTATTTCAAAAGTTACGGGAAGATTGTGATCGAAAATGTGCAGTAGTAGACAGGATTGGCAAGAAAGACGAGCATGGTCATATGTGAATTCAGAGGAAGGGACGGCTGAGTGGAACATCAGCTACGGCATGAGCGGATAATGCGCGGTTTGCGAAGCATTAGAGGAACACATTGGGATGAGGAGACAAAGGTGATAATATACAGAAGAGACCACAGTGAGTACACACGTATAGCTGAAAACTTTAATACAAGAGATGAAGAGATGAGGTCACCTGACGTTGGTGGATCTAATGACTTACTTTATTTTCAGTTGTTACGGATTATTATAAAAAAGAAAACCAACAAACAGCTGACTTTCCGAAGAAAAACAAGCTTAATACTCCCATGTGACAAACAGATGATTTGTAACTGCATATACTGGGACTACAATTGCAAATAATTGTGGGAGTTAACTCAGAACATTGGTTTATCGTCTGACAGCTAGGTACTGGAGACCAGTTACATTCTTTGCACCCGCTAATATTATATGGACCGTAAAGATTTCTTCCATCGCAAGGGAACACAACGGTTACCTGGTATCCAACACCACTGCGCGAGTCAGCATCAAGAAGGACACAGGGAGATTAATTAATCAGTAATAGTTAGGAAATATTCACAATTATTTGAAACTGGATGTCCACGTTAGTAAGTCTTTACATAGATACTACAGTAACGAGAAGACATTTCGAGGACATTGTCTTTAATGCATGGTAAAGATAACAAATAGTGAATAGCTACGCCCCCTTTTATTAATTTAAAAGATTTCGCTACAAACCGATAAATATGCAAAAATGTACTACAGGGATGATTAAGTCACATCTCCTTCCACATGGTCTGTGTAAAGTAAATAATCGTCTAACCACTATATTGGTACTTACCCGTAAAAATATGAAGTAATTAGTTTTTTAAAGACTTCTCCGGAAGACAAAATTTGTTAATTACACTGTAAACAAATTCGGAAACTTCCTTATTTAATTTTTACAGAAAAATGTCTCCTAATACGTCCACTCGCTTGTCGATGAATTCCAAACACCTGCAGAAAAGGTAAGTGATCTGGTTCCATACGACAATCAATAATGTCACAAAACTGAATTTGTAATGTGAGCTGAGCGATGATTTAAAGAAAGACTGGTCGACGCTGTCTACTTATGCACCATTTCAGCTCTCTCATTATCAGCAACACACGTTCCAAGAGCAGTGGCTTATGGTACCTCATGTAATTTCAGCTCCGGGTGGAAAAGGCAGGCGAGAATCGTCGACGGATGTGTTCAACGCAATGATTATAACCACTCAATACCTGTGTTACTAAAAGAGTCTACATGTGGTTTTCATGATCCTAGGGGTTAAAAAAAAAAAAAACAAAAAAATAAAAAAAATAAAAAAAACTGAAGTTATATGCTTGCTTGTGGGAATTAGCGCAAACACTTTCATACATGAGAATCAACAATACAGGTTGGAAGTTTTAAGCGAACGGATGGATTTCGGTGTCCAAGGAATACGATATTCTGAGAAACGACAGCATTCTTATCAGCGAGTATTACACTGTGAGAAACTGACAAGTCGAATGAAGTTACACTCTGTGGCAAGCGGATGGATTAGTTTGACCGAAACATCGCGGGCGTTAAATTATAAAGAACATTGCCCCTCTGAATAAATTTGGTAAACCTAGCATTGTGGCGTTATCCTATACTTATGGCTTCCGATTTTGATTACTCGGTTCATGATTTCTGATATACCGCATGAAACTCTGAATAACAGTGTTTTGTGTGCGTTATGTCCAGTACAAAAACTGTCGCAGTTATGAAACGGTAGCCATAAACTTGGCATGAATCAACCGGAACTGTCACCATCAAGGCTACTGAACACAAGAGGCAATAATCAGCCGTCTGATGGGGGACTTCTCCTAAATAGTTTACCAACCTATTTGGCCGTATCACAAGAATGAAACATCACTGTTACCAGTTTCTAAGAGACGTTGCCAACTTAATTACTAAAGATGTAATTTTTTTAATAGAAATCCTACCAGGAATAATTTCATCGCTAATTCGTTCAGTTATGAGAACTTGTTTCGTTTACAATTTACTTCGAATATTTCAAAGTCCCTGCTACAATCACTCATTTGTGTCGATCTGCAGAGCGCACTGGCTGTTGTGTAATCAAATTAACTACAGCACTTATATACATTTGCCCTCAAATATGCTACAGTTTACTGTCATTTCAATAAACATTGTACAATATAATCGTCAGAGATTACTAGTCTTCCACTGACTACTGATTTCTGCTTATGGGGTACATTTATTTTATAATGAACGTGAAATTTGCCTTGCGATATTGAGTTTTGCAAGTGAGAGGCGGTTGCACTGAGATTACATGATACGGTCTCACAGCCTTATTGCGCTCTACGAATGTTTCGGGTTGCTAATTATTACGGTTTTACTCTAAACGACATTATTATAGTAACTTTATGCACCGGTCAAACAGACATGCACCTCGGACACAAACTACTGAAAGGTTCACTTACCTCTGCGAACACCTTGGTGCTGCAGGTTACGCGCTACCTGTAACAAATATGCAATATTGGATCACAACAAGTTACGAAAACGGAAGAGAGAGAAGTGTCATTGCCATAAATTGAAATCAAAATGTTCATTAAAGGAACAGATCTAACAAGGTAGAGAGTACCACTAAGAAGAATGAGTTTTACATTACAACATTTTCCGATAAACAAAGTTACCTTTCCTAAGTTTAAGCTATTTACTTAATTTTAACAAAGCAGTTTACTAACCTTCAGCATGTGGTGCACAGTTAAAAGCCATTAGTCTACCTTTGATCCTAAAGCGCAAGTGTGGCTGTAAAACATTTTATACTTCAAATATCGAAGACGTTGGTGGCAAAGGTGCCATCACATAACTGAAATGAAACGAAATTAAAGAAAATTCAGGTTTAAACAAAGATTCGAAATTTGCTAAAACACAGCCCTCCACAAGTTTGAAGTTTTGTAGCAGAACTTCGTTCAGTAACACACCACCACACGGCTATTTTTGCTCCTTCGTCATTAACTTTCTGCTTTAAATTAGCTGCTCAGGTTTCCACAGTAAATAGACATTTTTGGAGCGTAAAGTGTGCTGTAACTAATAATAGGATACTACATGAAACCGAATAGGAAAGTAGAAAAACATTAAAGTAAAAAAAAGAAATGTAGGCTATTATAGAACAGTGGAATAAGTTTCTGACAATACAACCCTGAGGAAAAATTAAAAGTGGAGTGGGAAAAGAAGAAGGGTAGTGCGCTGCGTAGGGGTGGGAGGCGACGGAGGGAGGGAGAGGTTATAGCGTTTGTCATGAGGAACAAACTGAGGACAGGAGTCCATGGCATGAATGTCATCCAACTATGCTATGGGACGTCTACAACTTAGGAGCCGGCGCCTGACGCTAGGCAACCCTTTCGGCAGTAAAAGTCGCTAGGCAATCCCTTCGGCAGCGAAAGTGAATTTTTGCACTGACGAATCGTAGGCGAAACGTGTAGGAATATTATTTGAAATTTATTGATCGCGATTGATTTCTGCGATAGCCAGTGGAGAAAATGGAGCTATCTGCCCAGTAGACAGCCCTTATTTCCTATGAATACGAAGTTCTGTTGCGTCGTTGATGACGGTGTCGGAACACGTTTCCACCCGTATTATATACACATAAAGAAAAGTGCTGGAGATTCCTGGAGAAAAATAAACAGCGGATGGAAACCCGTGTGCGAAACCGTCATCCACCGAGGGAACAAAGCAACAACGCTTTCGTAGGCGACAACGCCTCCCTACACAGGAGCTAGCTGCGTATCCTCCTCTGCCGATCGTGGCAATCAGTCGCGATCACTGAATATCAAATCAACATTGCTAGACTTTCTGCCTTCAGTTCGTCAGTGCAAAACTTCACTTTTACAGCCAAAGCCATGGCCTAGCGTGAGGCGCTGGCGGCTAAGATATGGACATACTGTAGCTTCGTTGGACGACGTTTCCAGAGAGGGGTTCATAATGGGTTCCCATACGGACGGAGTTTCTTTTTCAGGACACCGCGTGCAACTTATCGAAGTTTTACAGTTTCGTTTTGTAGCACCCTGTATACATATTGAATATTAATTCCTTTTCCTGTCTCACAGTGAGGTCGTTCTACGCAATGAATCTTAGAGACTGCCCCGAGCGTATGATGCAAACCGCAAAACGATAAAATAGATTTTCCAGGAACAAATCAATAAAACGTATGACACCATAGATGTGAGTCCTCCAGAATGAAACTACATAAATACTCAAGCACGACAAATTTGCAGCGCAGGAAGGAAGGAAGAAGATCGTTCTCATATGGTCATTCTTTCTCTAGCATCCTATGTTCCTGTTCCCTCCTGCCCTCTCCCCTCAGCCCACCCCCTACCTCTCCACACACACACACACACACACACACACACACACACACACACACACACACACAAAGGGGGAGAGAGAGAAAGAGAGGGGGGGGAGGGAGGGAGAGCGGTGGTCAACAATCGATAAATAGGTTACATCTAAAACTCTCTCCTGTACTTAATAAACGAACGGAATTTGTCTAATGATCTACAGTATGATGAACAAACAACTAAACACTAAGTGAAGTAAATCTGTTTACGATGTACTAATAACAGATGAACATCAGTGCGTTAAGGCTGCGCACCTTTGGCTATCGATTTGGACGCTACTTCCTCCACATCACGAGCCGTTGTAAGCTACTGAGGAGATTATTGATTATATGTGCCAATATATTTACTTACAAAGAACCGTCGAGCTTGTACCTGACTGAGGAGCAGCCTACCGTTATTTACGGTGAATTTTCATTGCTGATTTAAATGAACAAAAGTAGAATATTAGTTAACCATTAAGTTACTATTGAAGAAACAGACACTGATTTTGACAGAAATATTAACTGAAAGAACCAAATTGCTCCACTCCATATTTTTCCGGTCCTTTTGTCTCGTGGTGGAAATGTCCGAAATAATATTACATTGCCCATATTATAAGCATTTGCTGTATGTGACTGACATAGATAACATCAGTACCTTTAGTATATGAAGTCAACCAAGTGACACCAAACATCCTCGAGAACAATTTACGGAAAGCATACCTGAACGCAGATATATGCTTCAGTGTAAGCGTTTTGCGCAAGTAATACGGAAAATAATCTTTGTCCGAAATAGTGCAGTAGGAAATACGGCTCATCTCGTAAGCCATCTAGAGATGTAAGTGCAACCAATGGAGAAACCAGTATCGTGACGGGTGTAATTGAATTTGAAAGCAGAACCCGTCGAATGATAGTTTGTTGCTGTAAATTTAAATGTGTGTAGCTTACTAGTATCGGAATAGAGAATAAAACTGGCTGGTTGACGTCTAGCACGAGTTTGACTTAAAGTAATCGACCGAGTATATAAAGCGCTCTTACGTTGACAGTGGAAGGGTCGGCCAGCAACAAGTGCAGGTAGCTGGCTGTCTCGCAGAGAACCTGACCCGACCGGCGGCGTCGGCGAGGCGCGGCGCTAACAGGAGCCAGCCGAGTGACCGCCAGCCAGCTCCTCCAGATTGCCGGCCATTCCCGCTAACAGCCGGCGGCCGCTCGATGCCGGCGCGGCGCCACACACCTGCCGCGTCGGCTCTCCCTCGCAACGAGGCTCAGCTTGCGCTGGAACTCCTCCGTGTTTCCAGGGTCAGCGTGCTACGTGCTGCGCGCCTGACTCTGACTATTGAGGGGTACTTCTCACGAAACTAATCCATCCGATGTGAAATATATACAAGACAGTGGGGATGGCGATTGTCGTTGAAACGACCAGTTTTCGGTTGTATCGGCATTTTCCACACCAGTCTAACATGACTGTTAAAATCGCACAGAATAACCTGTTTCTGAAATACCAGAATATACGCTTTTTCTTTCTTAGTATTTTCTGTATAAGCGTAGGAATCGAACGAAGATTGGTAACTTTCGACACTCTGTTTCAGGTTACATAGAGTTGTAATAATAAATCCATCAGTAAAACAGAATAAAACATAGCCTTTCCACAGTCTGTTGCTTCTCTCAAAATGTCGTAAATGGTTGATTATATTGGAAAGGATTAGTATTTTCCTACCGATTCTAATTTTTTGAACTTGTGCCCAAACATCTAGTTGTAATCGGGGACCTCACCGCTATTTGGGCATTAAGAATAGTCAGTGCCAAAGACTGACAATTGAGTTTGAATTACTCTGTTTTCTTTGTTAATGAGTCCGATTCCAAGGTCTACAATCAGATAAGGGCAGAATTATGTAATAACAGACAGCATTTCAACTAGTTTCTTTTTTTTTTTTGTACTGTGGACGAACTGTTGTTAAGTTTTCAATTTATTACTGTTACCATAATTTCGTTCCTCTCTTATTAATTCATAGAAATAGCAGAGAAGTCTCTAGTCTTTTATAGCATATGAAGCCATGAACTTCACTGCTACGTCACTTCATAAACTTGTTTTCATAGATGGTTCCACGGTGCAATAGAACGGATGTCTTATGAAGACTGCGAGAAACGGCCAGGTTTTTTATTTTAAGTTCCTATTCGACCAAACTGCTGAGGTCATCGGTCACTAGTCTTACAAACTACTTAAACTAACTTACGCTACGGACAACATGCACACCCATGCCCGAGGGAGGACTGGAACTTCCGACGGGAGGAGTCGCACGAACCGTGGTAAAGCACCTGAGACTGCGGGGCTACCCCGCGTGGCATAGACCAGATGTTGGCAAGTCGTGCACCCTGCACTAACAAAGCTACCTTAAACCACAACACACGGTAACAGTGACATCATTCTCTTGACGATGTTGTACAAATTTTTTTGACATGTATTTCTTGCTCTTTTCCGTTGGCATCGTTATTAAAATAGCACTGTTCTCTATTCCCATTTTCTATAACAAAGCAGTACTTCAAACCAATGCGAATTGTACAAAATAAAAATAGTTCCTTTTCTCAAAAAGGGTTATCTAAAAACGAAAAATTTGAGAACCGCTGCTACGGGCGGCAGACACATAAAAACAATGTTATAACTGAGACCAAACAAATACTGAGAACTACTGATTATTCAGAACGTAGATACCAATATCGGTTTTAACAGGTCGCTTTTCCCCATCACTATAAGACAGTAGAAATACTGTCAGACTTCAGGAAGAATGCACACTCGTCTGCAAAACTTGAGAACCACAAATATTTTTGAATCATGTGTCCCTCACAAGTAAAACAGCTCTATGAAAGTGAACATACTTAGAATTGACTTCTGCAGTATATTACAGAAAATAACTGAAATAAAATCTCAATGATATGCACAGAAATTACACGTTCATTACTTGTATTTACAATGAAGTCACCGAGATTTGTGATGGCTCACTGGATGCTACAAGAGTTGGGACATGATACCTAATACGCTGTGAGTTCACTACGGATATCAGTGCACGCTCTGAAACGTGCTCCCATACTGGCCACTAGACTGGTGGGGGGTTCTTGTGGCACGGCAATCATTGGTCCTCCGGAGTAGTACGCAAGTGTTGGATGGATATTGGTGCGTGTGGACAGGCAGGTCAGTGCTTCTCCGAATAGCCTCTCCTTCAAAGAACTGCTTCTTCTGCACTGTTCACTAGGGTCACGCCCTAACATTCATAAAATAGGGTCTAATGTTATTCATATATGAATCAAAGGCTCTGATTTATTTGGTGCATAATACAGGTATCCTCGCTCTTGGTGATCACACTCAGTGGACCACAATTTGATTAGTATATCTGACATCTCGTTCACGTGCTGTCCTTCATCAAGGACACAGCCACATCCGAATGTTCCACAAATGTGGATACTGCAAGATTCAGTCAGCAGGACTATTGGAGGCCACACTGTGGATCGTTTCAAACTCAGTCAGGCGCCGGCAGAGCCTTTTCACATGTGCATGCATCATCTCCGTCTCCTTCTGAGTGCTGACTTGACAAATACGCTACAAGACCTGGTACCAACACTAAACATGAATCAGTCCTAAACGCTCTGGTGACAATTCTGTCACAGAGAATTGAAATGACAATTTATTATTTGCATACCTATTGGTAACGTTTACTTATATCAAGTTTTTTTGCCAGGAGTGTATATACTTGCGGCATTAAATATATACACTACTGGCCATTAGAATTGCTACACAAAGAAGAAATCCAGATGATAAATGGGTATTCATTGGACAAATATATTATACTAGAACTGACATGTGATTACATTTTCACACAATTTGGGTGCGCAGATCCTCAGAAATCAGTATTCAGAACGACCAACACTGGGGTCCATGAAACGCCTGGGCATAGAGTCTGATAAAGCTTCGATGGCGTGTACAGGTACAGCTGCCCATGCAGCTTCAACACGATACCACAGTTGATCAAGAGTAGTGCATGGTGTATTGTGACGAGCCAGTTGCTCGGCCACCAATGACCAGACGTTTTCAATTGGTGAGAGATCTAAAAATGACTCTGAGTACTATAGGACTTAACATCTGTGGTCATCCGTCCCATAGAACGTAGAACTACTTAAACCTAACTAACCTAAGGACATCACACACATCCAAGCCCGAGGTAGGATTCGAACCTGCGACTGTAGCAGTCGCACGGTTCCGGACTGAGCGCCTGAACCGCTAGACCACCGCAGCCGGCGTGAGAGATCTGGAGTATGTTCTGGCCAGGCCAGCAGTTGAACATTTTCTATATCCAGAAAGGCCCGTACAGGACCTGCAATATGCGATCGTGCATTATCCTACTGAAATGTAGGGCTTCGCAGGGATCGAATGAAGGGTAGAGCCACGGGTCGAAACACATCTGAAATGTAACGTCCACTGTTCAAAGTGCTGTCAGTGCGAACAAGAGGTGACCGAGACATGTAACCAATGGTACCCCATACCATCACGCCGAGTGATACGCCAGTATGGCGATGACGAATACACGTTTCCAATGTGCGTTCACCGCGATGTCGCCAAACACGGATGAGACCATCATGATGCTGTAACCAGAACCTGGATTCATCCGAAAAAATGACTTTTGCCATTCGTGCACCAAGGTTCGTCGTTGAGTACACCATCGCAGGCGTTAATGTCTGTGATGTAGCGTCAAGTGTAACCACAGCCGTGTTCTCCGAGCTTATAGTCCATGCTGCTGCAAATGCCGTCGAACTGTTCGTGCAGATGGTTGTTGTCTTGCCAACGTCCCCATGTGTTGACTCAGGGATCGAGACGTGGCTGTACCCTCCGTTACAGTCATGCAGGTAAGATGCCTGTCATCTCGACTGCTAGTGACACGAGGCCGTTGGGGATGCAGGACGGCGTTCCCTATTACCCTCCTGAACTCACTGATTCCATATTCCGCCAACAGTCATTGGATCTCGACCAACGCGAGCAGCAATGTCGCTATATGATAAACCGCAATCGAGATAGGCTACAATCCGACCTTTAGCAAAGTCGAAAACGTGACGGTACGCATTTCGCCTCCTTACACGAGGCCTCACAACAACGTTTCACCAGGCAACGCCGGTCAGCTGCTGTTTTGTGTATGAGAAATCGGTTCGCAACTTTCCTCATGTCAGCGCGTTGTAGGTGTCACGATCGGCTTCAGCCTTATGTGAATGCTCTGAAAGCTAATCATTTGCATATCACAGCATCTTCTTGCTGTCAGTTAAATTTCGCGTCTGTAGTACGTCGTCTTCGTGGTGTAGCAATTTTAATGGCCAGTAGTGTATATAAATGAAATAGATCTGATAAGTGTGAGTAGGACTCGCACTCCTAGTGCAAACTACGAAATTAATTTTGTATATGGTGATTGATCTATAGGCTTTGATTGGTGAGGTTGCGAGTTTCAAAATATGTGACATGCAATGTACAGCTTGACAGTCAGTTTAGTAGTGTGTTGGCCCTCCTTTGCAAGTTGATACAGCAGCTGTTCTGCGTGTTATGGATTAGAAAAGTTCTCGGTAGATATCTGGAGATATATAGCATTAGGTGACTACTCACACGTCACGCAACTGCCTTGTGGCCGTGGAGCTAGCTTTTGACAGCTTCCCAGATGTATCGCAACGGGTTCAGATCAAGGCAATTCGGTAGAAAAAACATCAACTTGAGTTATCTGTCATGTTCCTCCAACCCTCCAACTCTTGTCGTCAGTTACCCTGCTGGAAGATGCCATCATCTTGGGAAAAAATACCAAGCATAAGGTGATGTAAGTGTCGGCAATAATTATTACATACTCCACAACCGTCAGAGCGAATTTGGCTGTCAGGCCCCAGGGAATCCCATGTGAATGTCTCTCATAACATAGGAATGCCCACACTGGCCTGTGTCCCTCGTGCAGTGTGCGTTCCCAGCAGGCATTAGCCTGGAAGACGGCCTATTTGGACATGACCATCAAGCTAGTGTATCTAGAAAACGTGATTCACCCGACGAGGTGACACTATTTCATTGCTCCACGACTCGAACTCAATGAACTCACTGCAAACTACTATTGAAATTGACGATGATGTTACTTCAACGTAGGGCCTGCTTCAGAATAGTACTCTGTCGGCAAATCCACATCAGAGCATCACCTACCCTGCTGTATAGGGAGGGGAAACCTCCGAAATCAACATTCTTTGCTGAAGCGTGTCCTTCCAACATATTGCCACTTATTCGCGGCTTTAGCGCCCTTTAACTGCTTTCCATAGATGCTCCAGTTAGTAGGTCGTGGACAGCGGACGCAGTTCATCGTTCCTGAAATGTTCGTTCCAAAGCACTATGCCATGACAACCTGTCCTTTGTCAGAGTCGCTTATGTCACCTGATTTCCCACTTTTCGGCCCATATCGCTACTAGAATGATTCCCCATTTACCTTTGGTCCATTTATAAGCGTTCCTTACAGCGTTACGTCCCCACAGCATCACCAGGCAGCATTAAATCTTGCTGCGCGCAATGGTCGTAATATTTCAGCTCATGATCGTAAGGGGCTGTATCATTTGAGTGCACTGATTTAGAATCTTAAATGTTGTACACCAACATGGGATTTGGGAGCATTCACTTAGAAGCTTAAATATTTTAACCCATAGTGGGATTGTTGATCTTAGAATTTTACATAAAATGATACTAATACACGCCAGCACTTCTCTGGTAGTGATATCAGAGAGTTTTGGGTGCACTGTGGGGCTTGTTATCTATGGCTGTAGAGGTGCAGCAGCGTTGACTGGTGTGAGCTCTCAGGCTTGAGTTGGCCAACGAACGAGAAAGGAAACACATGGACCGCAGGATTTCCATAGGTAACAGCCAGCTTGTGTAATGGAGTGAGCGATGTGGACAACCCTCAGTCGTGGCCATCGAGTGCAGGCTACTTATCTGCCACCTCTCTGTGGTTTGATTGCAGTACGGCGCGTGAATGCTGAGGCACATCCAACAGTGAATGCAGGTCATATGCACGTCATGACCCTTGTGTTGTATACCAAATACGATCCCCGGATGGACACTTCAGACTCACCGGCAGTAGATGTAAGTTGTCGGCTTGCTACTTTCTTACTACTGTATGTAGAGTAGAGCACTTGGGTATATGCTACACATCTCTTTTGGTATGGACGATAGAGTGGCGGCATCAGATTAGTATGGTCCTCAGAGGCGGCTACAGGAAGATTTTGACCATGTGTGCGAGTGAATTTGTTATGTATGCTAGTAATTGCTTTATTTTTATTATGGTATCTTTGATGTCATGTTTGTCAGGTTCATTGTGTTACTGTTACTCGCTGCACTTGAACTAGTGTTTTCGTTAAACTATCAAATATGTGGCCTGTTTTCGAATGCAATGTCAAATTTCTTTTCTTATTTCTCCATGTTGGTTGACGTCAGTTTCTAACTCTGTTTGTATCCACGTGTGTTGCGTGTTCTGAGGGACAGCGATGATTTAATGAGAGGCTAAACTGTACTGCTTCCGGTCTTTTCAATACAGTTACGCATTTATTGCCCTTAGATGCTGAGGCTGTCAATTAGATGTTTCCAGATATGTGAAGCTGTTGATTTCGTAATGTTTCGTGCGTCCGTTGCACCAAGGCTGTGTGAAGACTTCGATGTACATTAAGGTAATTGATGTAAAAGTCATGTATGACATTTTTGGAAAGTTTTGTGTCGGATATTTATTTCAGAGGATTTCCTCTCTGCTTGTAAATGTATCATCGCTTGATTCTGAAAGTTTAGTGCGCTATTTGCGCTACGTTTAAAATAATTGGTGTACTTGTTTTATGAATTATGTGTGTTTATATTCAGTAAAGCTTTTACTTGAAAATTTGGTGATTGCTTGCCTTTCACTATTCCTAAACAGACTGTATCACTGGTTGTGATATTTGTAGTAATGGTAAATTTAAATATTTGTTATGACAGCTTTTGCATTGTAGTGATCTTATGCGTTCAGTTTAGTCATCACTTTTCGTGAATCGGTGGGCCGTAATAGTATGCAAATATCTGAGTTTCGTTATGGCTTGTGTATTAAGTATACTACACGTTACTGCCACACATACTCTCAAAGACAAAAGGGGAAGATGGTCCACGAAGGTATTATCCGAATTTAACGGAAATCGGGAGATGTGATGTACATGTATAGAAAAATAAATCGTTACTGATTCCGAAAAACTGGATGACTTATTCAAGAGTAAGAGCTTCATAATTAAGCAAGTCAATAATACGTTGATCCAAATCCGGCCCTTACGTAAGCAGTTATTTGGCGTTGTACTGACTGGATGTACTCCCTATACTGTCCAATTGGAACATTAAATCGTGAAAATCTCGAGATGGTTGGAAGACCCTGCTGATAATGCTCCTAACGTTCTCATCTGGGCAGAGACTGGGCGACCTTGCTGGACACGGTAGCATTTGGCTAGCACGAAGAAACCAGTACGCACTCTAGCCGTGGGCAGGTGGGCACTATCGAGCTGAAATGCAAGCCTAGGATAACATGCCGTGAAGGACATAGAATATCGTAGAATTACGGCTGTGCTGCAAGGATGCCAGGGATGACAATCAAAGGTGTCGTGCTATGAAAAGAAGTGGCGCCCGAGACCATCACTCTTGGTTGTCGGGCCGTATAGTGGACGAGACTCAGGCTCGCAACCCATCGCTGTCTGGGGTGTCACTAGAATCTCATTGACTGAAGTGAAATTTCCTTCGGTGATGTGTGCGTCTTCGAACTCAGGCCTAATGATCAATGATCAGTGGAGACGTGTATGGAGACGATTTAGGCAGCTGTGCAGGCCAAGTTGACTGTCATCCATCATAAAGCCGGAGGGCTAAGTATAATGGTGTGGGATGCCATTTGACTTGCAGGACCGTTTTGGTTGCTCGACGTGACACCCTGACTAGTAAACAAATCATGGAAAGCCCTAAATTTTCATTAAAATAGAATATATAGCTAGTAATAGAGAATGTAATAAATATCACCGACGGGCCCCTGAAGTTCAGTGGTATTTAAAGGGTTAACCTGTTTCAGTACCAAGAGTGTCACTTACTACTGAGTCTGTGAGTGAGCCAAACGTTTTTCCGGTAGTATCCTCGTGTCTTAATATATTTTTAAAGGCTGCGTGTAATATATTTGGTTTTGTGCAGAGGGATTCAAGAGAGATTAAAATGCCTAGTTTATTGTATTTTCTAATCACCAGAAGCTCTTTTTCTTTTCTGGCAGATATTTCGGCAGGATAAGACTAAAAATTTTCGTACGCATTACGTATGGCCCATATTAAGAACAATTAGATACGATGACGTTATCTCCTTGGTACTGCAGCCACCTTGATGGCAAGAGTCTAGTAGGCTCCGTTTCCCAAAGATTCTGTGAAATGTACCACTAAACCAGAGTGGATCGTGTAAATGCTACTTTACTTTACCTTGCACGTAACAATGTAGACCGTACCTTAGAAGGTCTTTCTGGCTTAACCAAATTTATTCTGTGTTCGTTACCTTTGAAATAATTATTCTCAGTTCGTCCTTTAAAAAAAGCTGACAGGCGATCAAACTTAGAAAATAATATATGAATCAAAATAATACAGAATCTAAAGTACTTTTAAACCAGAAACATTAGTGGAACAAACGGGAACAAATTTAAAACTTGGGACTACCAAACGTATTCCTTACCTTCTACATGATAATTTCACATAGTCAATCTTAACTGCTATAGTTTTATAAGTTCGCTGTTGTTTTCATTTTTTGAAATAACAGCTCACGCGTATAACACACCTATTGCTATAGAAAACCGACTAAATGGCACCGTAAGAAACATGCGTCAACAAATCTGGGGTAAATCTAGTGCCAGATTCAACATCTTGCGTCATTTACTTGCCACGAATTGCAATGTTTTCGGAAAAAAGAAACAAATAACAGCATTGTTGTGGAGATATTGCTGAGCAGTGTACAGAAGAAAGTTATCCATTGGCGCGTTAGCTTTCGGCGTATGGAAATTTCATTCTGCGTGCGCACTTTGCATCCCGTCTAGGTTTGAATACGGGGTTGTTACCGAGATTTGAATTTGAGATCATCGAGCAGGCCGGCCCCCGCCTTGATTGCGATGCTTCTGCCCGCCAGAGGTATTTACCTGCCAGTGAGGCGCGGGGGTTATACAGTATTAATTCGCCTTCGCCTGCTATCCCCAATTCCAGTTCCAGCTCCAGCGATTGAGCGCCGTGAATGAGGGACGGCCGCCAGAGGCGCGAAGCCACCGTGCACATTCAGCCGCTGTATGGACAGGACGCCGAATGAATGGGTAATGAGCAGCGCTTCGTACCGCTAGAGTCACTGGCAGAGTCAGCCCCCGGGGAAGTTCCTGCTTTGACGTCGGACTTAGTCAGAAGATAGGAGATTGCGCTATAATAGGACACATCACGGGAGGATACACGCTAGGGCTATAAGACGCCTGCGATTCGCAAGACATACCAACCAGCGAGAGTGTGTACTCAGTTATCGACTTGCTAACTAGCGTTAAATCCTTTTATTAAAATAACACGAAAAACTATTTGGCTGCTTGTGGCAGCTTAGAATATCAACTCTACTGGAAAGCTTTCTTTTTTAAGTTTCAGTAATGAAATATATAATATAAAGTAGATCACTTCACAATAGAAGAGAATGAATGCTTAGGACTGACTGACAAAGTAATTCTACAGAAATTATTTCTACTGTTTTTACATTAGCGAAGATAATAATAACCTCTATTCTCGATAACTCGTTTCTGTAATCAGTGCTACAGTCTTCGGATCAGGAAAGCACTTATACACTATGACTACATACAATACAGTTGTATGAGGTACAACATAAAACAAAAAAAAAACATAAATACAACGTATCTCGACAGACAGGTTATTGCATGCTTCGTAAAGTAGCAGTATAAATACTCTTTCTCTTGAATTGGCAGGTACCGTAGCAGAATAGAAGACCTGCCAATTCATAAGAAAGAGTACTTTTATTGCAACATTTCGAAATATGCAATGACCTGTATGTCGAGTTATGTAATACTTCTGTTTTTTCTTTTATATGGTGCTTGGCAGTGTACATCACGACTATTTAGTATATACTCAAACTACATAAATTCGCTCCAGGTCTGAAGATGGAAATACCAATTACTGAAACTATTTAGCGAGAATAAAGGTTACTATTAGAGATCTTGGGAAAGAAGTATATCTTCTGTAACGTGTTATCACAGACCTGCCCTTGCGGCTCACAATGAGTTGAAAGGAGTATACTGGGGCACACTTGTATGTGGCACCAGAATAAGGTAACAGTATCGAGAAATGAAAATGAAACTAAATTCTATAAGCGATGAATGTCTCTGACAGGCTTCATAATGCGAATCGCTGAATGTGTGCAACCACAGACCAAAGAAAATGTACAGCCAGTGTTGGAGTAAGAGAGTACTTGGCTCACAGTTGTAGGTAGCTGTCTGTGAAGGAAAGACGATGGAGTCCGCAGTTTCTGCGGTATGCTGCGAGAAGCCACAAAGAGTCAGATTAATTTAGGTATGTCACTACTGTTGAACATGGAAGAAGAAGTCTTCTAGTAAGTAAGTAAAGATTTAAATAATTATGATTTCTCTTTATTGCCAGTGTGTTCGTATAGTTGAGTTGGCTGATAATTTTAATTGCTGAGTAACCCCAGAATGCACGTAAACTATTTTGAGAATAACACTAGTTAAATATTTCATTTTTTTAATTTTTTAAAGATTTGTTGACAGAGCTATATGAGTAATGTAGCTTCTTTGTCAGATGTTTTTGAAGAAACAAGCTTAACTTGCAATATAATTTTGCTAACAAAACTCAGTAATTCACCATAATCTGTACCGCCTTCCAGTCCAGGTCACATATTTTTTAAAGAAGTTGAATTTTCTTAAATGCTCTCGTTTATCAGCCAAATGAATTTCATGTGCATTTCAAGTATTATGGCCAGAATTGCACACTTCTGAGCCTGTAGCTAGGATTTACAATTTTTTATGAGACACCAAAATATATCACGTTACTCTGCTGCTACTCTAGTGGTAAAACAGTTTAATTTATGTGTTATGTGCACATGGCCAAACTTATTACCTTTTAACAGGGTCACATGATTCAGTACCTAAGGGGATGAATGTATTTTGCAGTGACAGTATTTCTTAATTGTTATTGGGAGGGGTATTGCCTCATCGATTCGTAAAGTTTAGCTAACAATAAAATAGAGAAAGTACACCACTTACACTTACAACACGCAACACGAAAATTCAATTTCTGTATCCATTCTACAGTTAAGACTTCATTCAACACAATATTAAGGATTTAACTATATTAAAGAACGTTACACTGATTTCACTGAATATGATCTTAAAGCTTTTATTATTTGATACATAGTTTTACAAGGTTAACGTAGAGAAGCAACCTACTGGTTTTGTTTTCCCTTCTTTTGGTCTACTAGGGACATGTTGGCAATTCCATTTGCATTTTATTTGCTCTTCGTTTTTCTACTAATATTATTTCATTTTTGCACCACATCTTTGCACTACACCTCTCTTTATTCCTTCACATCTCTTTAAAGCAGTTTTCATACTCCATCTGCCTCGGTATCCTAAAGTTAACCCTTCTGAAAATAAAGCTACATGTAGTTTCTTCTACATTTATGGAGTATATTTCAATTTATTCTTTTTCGGATCCAACTTCCTGAACCTTTGCCCCCCCCCCCCCCCCCCACACACACACACACACACGAAGAATTTGTCAGCCGTTGTCAATTAGCCAGTGTAAATACAAAAAAATTCAATCTTCTTTTGCCTATTTCCTGTATGATAGCATACATTATATCATTCATTCTATTAAGAGTGTTTTTTCTTGTGGCGCCTAAGCTTTTAATGGTGATACCTCTCTCCAATATTTTTCTAGTGTGTCTATTTTATCCGGGTCCCATCGCCTTCATTTCCTACCTTTTACCAATTCCTTCAGTTTTAATGTACATTTCAGACCAATAGATTGTGATCAGAGCACACATCTGCCTCTGGAAAGATTTTAAAATTTAAAATCTAGTTCCTAATACCTGTTTAACCACTATATAATCAGACTGAAACATTCCATTGTTTTCAGGTCTCTTCCACACACACTGTCCTTTTTTGTTTGCTTCTTAAAACAATTGTTAGCGGCGATTGCATTATGGTCTGTGTCAAACTCTCTCAGGTCGCTTCCTCTTTCATCTCTTTCACTCAGTCCACATTCAACAACTATCTCTCCTTCTCTTCCTTTTCCTATTATCGAATTCAAGTTCTTCACCACAATTAAATTTTAATCTCCTTTAAATATCTGCGTAATTCCTTTTTTCTCATCATACATTTCTTCAATTTCTCCATCAACTGCAGAGCTAATTGTGATGTAAACGTGGACTAACGTGATAGGCGTTGTCGGTATAAATGTTAAAAAGCGTAGATGAAAATACACACTCTTCTCATACTCGCTAATTAAAAATATTATGTCCCCTAGTGTAGTTAGATAATATGTCTCTGGAGGTACCATTACATAAATTTTTGTACACATTATTAAGTACCAGTTTCTAATAAATGCAACCCCAAAGCAGTTGTGTTATGCCTCTGTGAATACTCCTTAAACCTTACGGTAACAGAACTGGCGGTGTGGTTGATATAATATGTTTTACTCACAGTTTTAGGATGCTGTGAACTTGAAAGCCGCATCTAACATATTTCCTGAAACAGTCCGCTATTGGCTGGGACATCGTGCCATGAAAATCCATTGAAATGTTCTTTGTTGGTTCTATTTTCTGTGTAAGTGAGCCCCGGCCTGTCGTTTATTATACGAGTACGTTACAGTAGCCTATTTTATGGGCGCGCATGTAATTAACAGAAAACCATTAGCTACTGATTTGCTTTAAAAAGCTTTGTTCTTTACACATTTAGCTTTCGGCCTAAGGTAGAGAAGGAGAGGATGAATTATTAAAGTGAAGAAGGCGTTTCGTTTCATGGAGGATTGCATGAACTGTCGGTGATGATACTATCTGTACATGCACGTTTTCTGAGAATCAAAAATTCATGTTCGTTGTCAATTTTATTAATAGTAAGGTGAAGGTAGTTAATGTTGTACCCTTATTCAACTTCCTTAGCAAAAGTTATATTCGTGTGCATGCTACCTTTTGCTTGGGCGAAAGCGTTAACCTCACTGGTAACTCTATCAGTTATAAAATGTCGGATATATACCGTTTATAATAATTTGTTTTTGATTTTAGCTGTGGAAGCTTGGTAAAAAGTTTACGTTCTATATCGTTCACAAAATTATCTGCTGAAGTACCAGACAGTTACCCTTCACAACCCCATGCTTCTGATAATTTGTTTTGTCACTGAGAAGTAGAGCAATTGTAAGCCAAAACAAGACCTAGAAGTTAGATTAGTTCTGTACACTGTGCAGTACGGAACTTTTTATGGAGTATGAGACAACGTGCTATAATTACCTTAGTTGCTTTGATCGGGACATTACTGTAAGGGTTTCTTACATCTTAGGACGTTAATGTCGCTTTATTTGGTGTATGTATATCTTTGATTGCATTTGGAAGCTCGGAATTGTTTTTAAACCTAGAAAAAGATCGAAGATGTAAACTGATGTAAGTTCATGGTTTAGATACTTTTAGTCTATAGCAGAGTGATGACGTATTGTTCACGTTCGGATGAGTTGGATTTTCTTCTTTGTGGATCTTAACTTGAGATGTAAGCTGGGTAAGTTTAGCATTCATCATTTTAAGCGATATCTTTTCATAATAAATTAGGAGCTGTCTTTCTTTCTGCACAATGCAGTCTGAGTCTTGTCAGTTGGATCGTCGTAAATTTCTAGTTTATGATTTTCTACGAAGAATTCTTTCGCCTTCCTAATGTAGTCATCTTTCATATAATAATTGTAATAATTTCCTTGTACGACTTCTCTTTCTCTTTGTACTGAGATTTCTTAAAGTACGGCTCTCATAATGCACAGTTTACATGAGCTATTTTGAATTGATAAAGCTTTATTGACCTTAATGTCTGTGTCCGCATTTTCTGGTTTCGTTATCCTAGCTGCTTTGTATCCCATTTTCGTCTCAATTATTTCTCGCTTAACATTTCCTTACTAACATTGGAGTGGTAATATGCTGTACAATTTTATCCAGCAAAATATTTTCATCATCACTCAGTACAAAACTTGTTAAGTTAGCTACCTTGTCACTGAAGCATAGTTGCCCAATGCCGTCCTTACTTTATACAATATTTACATTCTGGTTATGGGTCTATGTAGCCACCTATTGTTGTGTCTCTTTTCGATTTTCTCTGCATTATTACTAACCCTATTATAAATCACTTGTCACACACATTTAAAATATGTACAAGAAAGTACTGAATCCAGCTGATCTTAGTGATTCCAGCTGATATAACTTTGTTTTTAATTCATGAGGCAAGGACTCACCGCTTCTTAATTCCGGATTTCGAATAGTTCGGCGTCACTCCAGCTGCAAGACACTGCTTATTGACCTCAATATTCCTTATGTGTTTTCACCCATTTGGATTCATTACTATTTGATTTATAATTTTTTATTTTTTTGGGAAGTCCGTAAACTTGTTCTTATATATGTCGTTATTATTTTCTTATAAAATTCGCCACAAGAGCTTATCAGAATTATTGTCACTGAAGTATTTCCTTTCTAACAGTTTAAATTTGGTCTTGTTTTAATCTATTTCATGTCATTACTGTAATAACTTACACACCTGGTAGGCCTAGTACAGACTTTACTCAGTGTATTCACCTTTTTATTCGAAGAAGATTCAAGAATAGGCGTATGCCCACAGTAGCGACACCTGGCGAGCTTGCAACACAATCGTTTTGTGGGTACTGCACAGCATTTTGTTTTGAACAGTACCCTGCGATTGGTTGTTGTCGTTGGGTTGTTTTTGGGGAAGGAGACCAGACAGCGAGGTCATCGGTCTCATCGGATTAGGGAACGAAGTCGTCCGTGCCCTTTCAAAGGAACCAACCCGGCATTTGTCTTGAGCGATTTAGGGAAATCACGGAAAACCTAACTCAGGATGGCTGGACGCAGGATTGAACCATCGTCCTCCCGAATGTGAGTCCAGTGTCTAACCACTGCGCCACCTCGCTCGGTTCTACGATTGGAATGACTCTAGTATGGAACATATTTTACATAATTGCGACGATATTGAGCTAATGATGTCGTCTTTTGACGATGCCACTACTGCTTCATTACTTTAGGACATGTTTTCACAAGAGTTATGCCTCGTCATAATGCAAGAGAATAATTTACACATGTATATCAGTTATACTTCTTAAGGTCTATTATATTGTTTTCAGCTGTAAATAATCCCGTTGTTGCATGTGTGGTTTCCCCATGCTTTGCTGCAGATCTAGAGACGGTCATTGCTGAACAAAATCGGTACGCTAACGACTTAACCACTTCGTGATTAGAGACGGAAATAAAGAAATTCATTCTACAGTTATTTTGTAAGTTTTTCCTTCTGAATACCTTGTTTTCACAAAGAGTCTTTCTGGGTTTACAAGAGTGTAGCTGTTGTGTTACGTACCTAAAATAATTAATTGTTGCTCCATGTTAGGGAGTCAAGTCCTACCCAGTCCATTCTTTAGGAGCATAACTCATAATCTGGTGCAAATTTTCATTTCATCATATCTCTCTCTTATCTGATCCTGCCTATATATATATATATATATATATATATATATATATATATATATATATATATATATATATATATATATAGCATCTTTAGTAGGATATTCAGCTGAGCGATACCCCCCAAATATTTCATGAAATGTTCAAGATATCGTAAATTTACTTTCACCCAGATGGACTGAAAGGAAGTCTTTGCTGTACGCTATATAGTCTTTACTCTTATTTATGTATTCTATTTGATGTGATATCGGTAGTGTGTTGCATCTCCATGATACTGGTCAAAACAAGGACCGCAGAGGAAATGTTGTTTTCATTCCGTTTCTGTCCTTCACGTATGGCGAGTGTTGTTCTATTTGATAGAGAAAATGTCTTTCACCAACCAAGGGCATCTAGATATGCTGTTTCTTTAGAGGGAATCCGGATTGAACGCGAAGAAGATCAGTTTTACGGAGAAAGGTACAGACGATGTGTAACATCAATGAGAAATCAGCGACTATGCTGAAATACTTGGAAAGCTAATGGAGTACTGTGAAGAGGCTAAGGAACAGGCGTTAACAAACGTAGTGAATGAAATAGGTATTCCCGTAGCTGTTGCTAATAATCCACACCTAAGCGCCTCTGTAATAAGTCAGCATGCTCCCTTGTTGCTTTGAAGCAGCTTTCATCTGTATAGCGAGTCACTTCACATGCAGATTAACTAGTGACATTGCAGAGGACACATGGAAATCTGTCCTTTGGTTCTGATGCGACGCCACGCTTATAGATTCATCTTTATAAGCGCACAGGGTGAATATTTGTGGCAGTGGAATCTCAAAGGTTGGTGCATGATTATCGGGGAATATAAGAATTATCCTTAATTCAGTGAAGAAATATAAGCGGGTGATTTATTACTTGAATTGTACCCGCTCTCAAAGAGGAAAAAGCACTTGGGAAACGTTGAAACATCTACATCTACATTTATACTCCGCAAGCCACCCAACGGTGTGTGGTGGAGGGCACTTTATGTGCCACTGTCATTACCTCACTTTTCTGTTCCAGTCGCATATGGTTCACGGGAAGAACGACTATCTGAAAGCCTCCGTGCGCGCTCGAATCTCTCTAATTTTACATTCGTGATCTCCTCGGCATGTATAAGTAGGGGGAAGCAATATATTCGATACCTCATCCAGAAACGCACCCTCTCGAAAGCTGGCGAGCAAGCTACACCGCGATGCAGAGCGCCTCTCTTGCAGAATCTGCCACTTGAGTTTGCTTAACATCCCCGTAACACTATCATGGCTACCAAATAACCCTGTAACGAAACGCGCCGCTCTTCTTTGGATGTTCTCTATTTCCTCAGTCCACCCGATCTGGTACGGATCCCACACTGATGAGCAATACTCAAGTATAGGTCGAACGAGTGATATGTAATGATGGACTACATTTTCTAAGAACTTTCCCAATGAATCTCAACCTGGTACCCACCTTACAACAATTAATTTTGTATGATCATTCCACTTGAAATCGTTCCGCACGCATACTCCCATGTATTTTACAAAAGTAACGGCTACCAGTGTTTGTTCCGCTTTCATATAATCATACAATAAAGAATCCTTCTTTCTACACTCCTGGAAATGGAAAAAAGAATACATTGACACCGGTGTGTCAGACCCACCATACTTGCTCCGGACACTGCGAGAGGGCTGTACAAGCAATGATCACACTCACGGCACACACACCAGGAACCGCGGTGTTGGCCGTCGAATGGCGCTAGCTATGCAGCATTTGTGCACCGCCGCCGTCAGTGTCAGCCAGTTTGCCGTGGCATACGAAGCTCCATCGCAGTCTTTAACACTGATAGCATGCCGCGACAGCGTGGAAGCGTGGACGTGAACCGTATGTGCAGTTGACGGACTTTGAGCGAGGGCATATAGTGGGCATGCGGGAGGCCGGGTGGACGTACCGCCGAATTGCTCAACACGTGGGTCGTGAGGTCTCCACAGTACATCGATGTTGTCGCCAGTGGTCGGCGGAAGGTGCACGTGCCCGTCGACCTGGGACCGGACCGAAGCGACGCACGGATGCACGCCAAGACCGTAATACCCTACGCAGTGCCGTAGGGGACCGCACCGCCACCTCCCAGCAAATTAGGGACACTGTTGCTCCTGGGGTATCGGCGAGGACCATTCGCAACCGTCTCCATGAAGCTGGGCTACGGTCCCGCACACCCTTAGTCCGTCTTCCGCTCACGCCCCAACATCGTGCAGCCCGCCTCCAGTGGTGTCGCGACAGGCGTGAATGGAGGGACGAATGGAGACGTGTCGTCTTCAGCGATGAGAGTCGCTTCTGCCTTGGTGCCAGTGATGGCCGTATGTGTGTTTGGCGCCGTGCAGGTGAGCGCCACAATCAGGACTGCATACGACCGAGGCACACAGGGCCAACACCCGGCATCATGGTGTGGGGAGCGATCTCCTGCACTGGCCGTACACCTCTGGTGATCGTCGAGGGGACACTGAATAGTGCACGGTACATCCAAACCGTCATCGAACCCATCGTTCTACCATTCCTCCAACAGGACAATGCACGTCCGCATGTATCCCATGCCACCCAATGTGCTCTAGAAGGTGTAAGTCAACTACCCTGGCCAGCAAGATCTCCGGATCTGTCACCCATTGAGCATGTTTGGGACTGGATGAAGCGTCGTCTCACGCGGTCTGCACGTCCAGCACGAACGCTGGTCCAACTGAGGCGCCAGGTGGAAATGGCATGGCAAGCCGTTCCACAGGACTACATCCAGCATCTCTACGATCGTCTCCCTGGGAGAATAGCAGCCTGCATTGCTGCGAAAGGTGGATATACACTGTACTAGTGCCGACATTGTGCATGCTCTGTTGCCTGTGTCTATGTGCCTGTGGTTCTGTCAGTGTGATCATGTGATGTATCTGACCCCAGGAATGTTTCAATAAAGTTTCCCCTTCCTGGGACAATGAATTCACGGTGTTCTTATTTCAATTTCCAGGAGTGTATATATTCGCAATACATTATATTTGTCTATGTTAAGGGTCAGTTGCCACTCCCTGCACCAAGTGCCTATCCGCTGCAGACCTTCCTGCATTTCAGTACAATTTTCTAATGCTGCAACTTCTCTGTATATTACAGCATCATCCGCGAAAAGCCGCATGGAACTTCCGACACTATCTGCTAGGTCATTTATGTATATTGTGAAAAGCAATGGTCCCATAACACTCCCCTGTGGCACTTTAATGTCTGTAGACGTATCTCCATTGATAACAACATACTGTGATCTGTTTGCTAAAAACTCTTCAATTCAGCCACACAGCTGGTCTGATATTCCGTAGGCTCTTACTTGCCAAAAGAACCATGGTTTCACAGGAAACTACTCGCTTGTCGATAAGGTAATGCCCGTTCAGTTCTTTCTAGGTCGCTGTATACGACGTGGGGACTGATGACCTACACTTTCACCATATTTTCGCCACTGGACGTTTTTCTCTGCGATAAATTAGAAGTCGATGCTGAAGTCCATATGCCCTAAGACGAATTTAAGTATCACATTGTTGCAGATTCTGCTCTGACATTGAAAGGATCTTTTCAGTTTTCGCGGAAGTCTTATCATTTGCATCTGAAGAAACGTATTACAATACAGGATAGGCATTTGAACACTTTATGACACAAATGGATTAAGGAAGTCTTTATGTACACATGTATTGCCATTTTCTGTTTGATGTTATTACTTATATTACTTTGGAAAGTGCCTGTCTTCGCACTAATTTTAAGAGGAAACATTTTCATTTTACCGTTGTGCCGTGAAATTGTCGTTCCGTGTATCTGGCAGGAGAATCGATGTTCTCGTACCAGAGAGCACGTTTGGTGGCTTGAGGTTTGTGGCAGTACCACTCGGAAGCTCTCTGTATCGGTGAAACCGAGCGAAAGGGCGATCGACGTCAGAAGTGTAGGATAGCATGTTCTGACCATGATCATTGCTGTCAGTACGTTTTTTCAGTGCGAGCAAGTGTCACATTGCAGATGATGTAGTTTTGTTTATAATATTCATGGATATTATATTCAAGGATAACATTTGATGTCAAAATCAGTTCCTCATTCATTGTAACATAACCAGCAGATCAGGGCAATGA
The DNA here is from genome assembly GCF_023897955.1 of Schistocerca gregaria. Taxonomy (NCBI): domain Eukaryota; kingdom Metazoa; phylum Arthropoda; class Insecta; order Orthoptera; family Acrididae; genus Schistocerca; species Schistocerca gregaria. The sequence goes on from NC_064922.1 coordinate 668,933,168, forward strand.
ACAGAGATAATTCGAGGTCTCTGCATTGCAGCGAAAGGACCATAATGAATTTGGTCAGTTCGGTTACGTGATATGTAAAATCATCCATTCTTGTATAAAATATGAGTGCGATGCAGACAGGGAGTTTAAATTGCTTCGATTGTTCCCCTTTTTAAAGTATGTATTCTGTCACACAAGAAGCAGCTGTCAGTACAGAGAGCTGCCCAACCAATACAACAAATTACAGTCACATTTTAGTATTATTATTATAGCTACTAATGTATTCGTTTACATTTATGTTTGTTGTTGTATTTTCTCCAGCAGTGCAACACTCTCGTACAAGCCGGTGTTGTCTGTGCTGTCACAGCAGCAGCAGCAGCAGCAGCAGCAGTTCCAGCATCTGGATTTTCTTCAAATTGTTGCACCTCATTAATGTGTTTAGTAGAATACCCCTATTCACCAATACCTATAATCTGACTGTTAGCACGTCTAAAGATACGAATGTTGGCCATGTAACTTAAAGTGAGTGTGATGCACTAATTGAACTTCAAATAATCTAGGTGTTGGGACCAGACTGCAGTATTCCTTGTGAAAGTGGGAACACCTGTGAAGAAGGACTAAGAAGACGAACAAGAACAAGAAGTAGAAGAAAGAGGAAGAAGAAAACAGCGGACCCATCCAATACACCTACTACACATGTATGTTTGAGAGGAAGGTTTCAGTAGTGAATATGTATGGAGAAAATGTGTTTTAATTAACTCCATGAAGTATTTACATTTACACAAGACATTCAGCTATTGTGAATGTGGATTATGTCTACTGTACATAAGACAGACTGAGCTGCTGGGGTCTGTATGTCAGAGCTGTATTCTTTGTAGAGTATCCGCACAAACATGCGTAAATATAAAGCTGCTAGAACAATGTGTAAATGCCTGTATTCATTGAGTGCAAAGAACGTAAGTGCTGAGCTGTAACTATAAAACTCAATAGAAGGGGCATTTATGTAATATATATCTATGTATCTTGTGACTCCTGCAGACCTGAATACGAATGAAAGCATAATTAAGGTTTAAGTTGCAGAACTGAAATGACTGTAATTATTGGACGCATATACACATCTAAAATGGAGAAGAAGAATCCTACAAAATAATTTTTTTTTCAGTCGTGTCACTCATATGATTTTTGGTCTGAACGCTGTAGTGAGAAGAGCGTCAACCGCAGAGTTATCCGGCGGTAAAATAGGCTATAACTGTATAAATTAATGACGTTCTGGCATGCTCTGTCACAAACAAATGATGGTGAGATGGTTACGTATGTGACCGTTGTATTCATGTTTCTCTCACGGTGACTACAGTGATATTGTATGCACTCACTGCAGCAATGTAAATATTTGACAACCTGCTTCAGTTTTTCACTGATTTGAAAACTGCATTAATTATAAATGATCAAAATATTCGGGCAGTACTATGACGTCTTTCTACTGCTGTGTGTAAATGATGAGTATGCCAGACAATACTCTTAGATAGAATAAAAAAATGTAAGTAAACATGAAAGCACATAAACCTACCAGAACACTATATTTAAACAAAAAGCTCTTACTACACAGCAAATGTACATCACCCCTGTTAAATTTATGTGTTATTGTATTAAATGAATTACTTTAATTTAATGATCTGACAATGATCCCTGTAGGCATGATCAATGCTCATTATTTCAAAACACATAAGTAAATGCATGAGACACTTTAATTGATAACAGATTCGGCAATGCATAATTTAACAACGAAATTTATGTATCAAGTCTACAGTGTTACATCACTATACCAACATTCTAGTATAATAAACGATGGTAAATCTGTATGTCCACCCACTATTCAATCGATACATGGACCTATTTGTGTTCCCACAGTATTCCGGAGAAACAATATGAAACTTGACGCCACACACATTGCAGTATTTAAAGTTTCAGAATGAGGAAGTGTAGCTGGCGTACATTAAAGCACAGTGATGGGCCATCTGATATTCACAGCTACCGTCCCCTAACATCAGCTCCTCACGTCACACCTCCACCGTGCCCTATGTCCCTTATTAAGGTGATTGTATCCTAACATGCAATATAAATAGTTGTAGGAGCAAAAGATAGAAAAGCCCCTAATATAGTGGTATAGATGTATCTCTCCCACACAACGAATGATACTGATTATATCAGATCATCTTAAATGTATTTACATATGTTGTATCAAACAACAGTTATGACATACAGCAACGCACATATTGAGGAACCATGCAGTATATTCTGTAAAATGGTGCCAAATATTAAAGTAAGACGATTTTACGTTAACATGTGTGGGTGATTGGATGAGTTACTAGTAAGGCAGGAGAATCTAACAGTTTCATTACAAATTATGACATTACTTCTGAATACCCACATTTCCATCTTAAGTATATACAATGTTGTGATATATGCAATAAATTTCGAGTTCTACAGGCGAATTATGTGTGACAGCATAATACTCCCACATCAACAGTCATGTAGCAGCAGGTTTTCCAGCGTTATTACATATACTGACTCTCATAGGTGGAAATGATGTCATGAACATATTATTAACTAATCGTACAGACATTGTAGTTTGTAAGGATTGAGATGGTTGGTCATTAGTTATTAAGCAACACTGAAAAACTAAGTGAAGCCAGTAATGTTGATAAAGCCCTATGTTTCCATTGCAGTGGGGGGTAGATGTCTTGCAAAGAGACACACAATCCGTAGATTGAAGCAGCTGTGTAGTTTTCCAAGTGTTTGTTTACGATTATTACGGACTGTAAAGATTTTTGGATAGCGTTTGTCAGAAAAGATATGGAATAATTACTGAAAAGGATGCAGTTCTTATTAAACATCCATCAAATACTATGAAAGCACCACCAGAACACCAAATGCATAGGAGAGCTTCTGACAGCACTCTCTTGTCTAATATGTGCTAGTGAGAAGAAATAGAACTGCTACTCCTTGCATGCGGACATGCTGTAGCTTACTATAAACGCGAACCTCCCCTTCGCTCGAATGCTGTGTGTTAGAGCCCTGTATTAGCCAATGAGGGAAACAATGATTTTGTAGGAGATAATACTTCTTTATTTTATAATTTTCACACACTGATGATACACAACGTCGAAAATAAAGAACCATTGTTAAATGCATTCTATTTTCCCTAGATTACGCACACTGGAGTCCGGTCGTAATATGACAGTTACGTTAACGCTATGATTTTATCAGGTCCTTGGAGAAAACACTGATCTGCATTAAAGAATCATGCCGAAATACATAACTGACAAACAATGGCGTCGGTTGCCAATGTAATCAGTCTTCCACGGGATTAGGAAACATTATTCTGTCATCAGCAGTACTTTTCTCAAGACCTGTGCTACAGAGTTCCATATCGTTTGGTAACGAATGATTTACGATGAGGGGAGAGGCACTACAGAGGCGGTCATGTGGCGGTGTAAACAATAACGCAGACTCCACCAAAGACGACACAAGAGTTGTATGTAAGCGTTGTATTAAACGTGCAGAGCGTACGAAACATTCAGGATTTGTTTGTAGGACTGAAGGGACCAGACTACTAGGGAAACATCCAGGAGATTTATTATGCGTCTGGGTGAGAAACCTATGATTACCTAGGTATATATCTGTAACTGTGCCCGAGTCTTCATACCTGTGGGATTTATTTTCGATTTATAAAGCTTCTTTGTGTACAACGTTTGAAACCGTAGGATTGTGCATGAACGAAGAGACTGTTTGCTTCACTAACACAGAAGAGAGCTATTGTGGTTGGCAGGAGAGCCAACACCGTATTGCTAAAGGAGGCCGAAATGTACGCGTCTCAGCTCACGCAGGCTGGCGTGAGGTCTGGATCATGACAAGGGAATTAGAATTGAGAAAACCGGACGTAGCTGGTGGAATACTTAACTTTAATCCATTAATGACGAACGTCGCTCGTGACAGTACATGATTCACAACATCAATGGTAACTGAATGTGGCGCCTTGCTAGGTCGTAGCAAATAACGTAGCTGAAGGCTATGCTAACTATCGTCTCGGCAAATGAGAGCGTAGAAGTCATTGAACCATCGCTAGCAAAGTCGGCTGTACAACTGGGGCGAGTGCTAGGAAGTCTCTCTAGACCTGCCGTGTGGCGGCGCTCGGTCTGCAATCTTTGATAGTGGCGACACGCGGGTCCGACGTATATCACCGGACCGCGGCAAGTGTGGTGTCTGGCGGTGACACCACAAGAGCCACATAGAGCTGACAGTGCGAAAAGCAACTGATACTAAGGTTCATACTCGCAACGAGCACGATCTGACTTTGTACTTTGTTTATGATCAAAGAATTTGCTCAACGGAAATCACACACGTTTAAAGCGAAATGGTAGATTGTTAGGAATAACTAGGATCTGTAATACAAAAACTTGCTCGTCTGCTCCAGGTCCCATCAAAATTCCAGTTCCCATTATGTTACTTTGGAGAGAAATAAGATTAAGCATCTCTAAGTGCAGGGTTCTGAGGAGCGCGATAACACATGACGCTATCGGCCAGAGTTTCATCACACCTTTATTAGATTCGTGAGATCGTCTTCAGTATTTTAGCAGTTCTGATGTGTTCAGAAAGAATTGTACGTTTGCTATGAATTTTTATTCACAAGGAAACGAAATAAAAATGTAATGAGTATGAACCGAAATCACAAAGCAGACGTAACAAACTGATTTTTCATTGGAGACATGGCGTGAAATGTCAGATGTCTGAACGTGTATGGAATGTTAGATAATCGGGAAAGGAGAATGCTAAGGCTCAGTGTAGATAAAAGTGGGGTTAGTGACTTTAAATGGAAAGGAGACAAGGTCTTCTAGTCACGCTAGTATAGAGTGATATAAATGGCAGCAGAAAATGGTACAACGGGAGTAGAATTTATTATGACTAGAAAGGTGGGTCTGACAGTTACTGCGAACAGTTCAGTGACAGGGTTATTCTCATCGAAAAGACGGCAGACCAACTACGACAGGAATAATTCTGGCATACATGCCGACTTCGGAAACAGAAGCTGAAGGGACAGAAATGTGTATGAGGATACTGAGCGGGTAATTCTGTACGTACAAGAAAATGAAAATGTAGTAGCCATGGGGGACTGGAAGGCTGTTGCAAGGGAAGGAGTAGAAGGAGTCACAGGACAATATAGGTTTGGCAGTAGGAATCAGAGAGGAGAACGTGTGATTGAGTTCTGCAATAAACTTCACATGACAATAGTGAATACTCTGTTGACGATTGACGTCGCTTCGAAGGACGAACACGGTACGAGAACATATCTGTGTCTAAAAAACTATTTGCCAAAATATCATGACATACACATATTTGAAACCGTCTTTTTAAGCCCAACATGTTCCGCTAAAATTTAACATAGAGTTCCATTTAAAGAACCAAAAACGGCCTCTTATATCTGTAATAAAAAATAGCGCAAGCATAAAATGTGATGTATTCAAGTAGCCCCTGTCCCTGCAATTCACTGTCCAAACGGCATCTTTGTATACATTACGGTGGGAGAGATACAAGGGATGTTATGACTTAGCTGCCTCTCCCTGTATATATTACAGCCAAGTAAGTTCGTTCTTGATTTGTATTCGTAAAGATGAGATAGCAGTGCTTATTTCTGTTAGCGTAAACTTAGAAAATACAACTGTTATTGAGTTAAACACAGTAACAGCGCCATTTATTGGTTCCTTGGTACACTAGGAAATTAACAGCACCATTTATATGTTCCTTACCGTAGTATGGAATGATGATTATTCATCCAAAATGCCAAACTGACCAGACGATTTTACAAAAGCTTTTAATTACGATGCTATTTTTCGTGGCCCGAGTCTGATGAAATGAAGTCTATACGTTGCCCCAAGCTAAGCTCCAGTTGCCTGTGCAAACATCATGAAACTAACTTAGCAGTTTTGGAGATTAACGTCTTCAAATAAATAGACAGATACGACGGTTTTAGTTGTTATTAGCATAAATTAGGCTTTCTCGTTTCTGCTGACCAAATGTATTAAGTATTTTAAAAGTTTGTTCACTGTATTGTTGGAAGTATAACCCATCATATCGTATGCATGTAGGTCCCAAGTTGGAGAATTTCGTAGATGCACACAGGAAAAATTACATAAATGCCATATTAATGGGTATAAAAAGAAGTATTTGACAAATATTGGCGTGTAGCAAACAGTTCCATGGAAGAAAAATTTCATGTATTAAAAGTCTACGCACATGCCAGATATAATAAGTCATTATTGTTTTTAAAAGATAGTAAAAGTGCGTTATATCCTCTACTCTAGGACCTGGTTTTAGTTTGTGACTTATAACTATTTAACGGGTTTTCCAGGTTCGATTCTGTGGAGGGGGGGGGGGGGGGGGTTAAATACATTGCTGAGATGAATCAAGTGTTCTGAAAGTGAGTGGTACTCATATTCTCGTTGTTAATGTATATTTCCACTGGCCTTGGGTAGATCTCACATACGCCTGTGCTGCGTAAATGACAATGCAGTAACACCGTCAACATACCAGAGTTGAAGATTGCCGTGATTTGACGTCACTGATACCATTTATAATAAGACTGCATGTCAGCAATTTGAAAATTATCGTTACAATGAAATCTCAATCCTGTAACAATATATTTAACATTGGGAGAGTAACACAACATTCATTGGTGAACTATGCAATGATAGTGGTATAGTTATTGTAGATTCTGGAAACTTGAAGTCGGGAAAATTTTGTGTGTGCTGAGCCTGTGTATCAATGGCCTTCTTTGGAAACGGCTAATAAGTCTGGAAGCTTGTGGGTGAGTGATGGTTAGAAATCAGCTGGAAATGTTCGAAGGCTTATGTATATAATAAGCACTTACAATTTATACAGGGAATCGCTAAGAAAATCACTCATAAATGCAGTGCAAAGCTGCTCATTAGATTCCCTTCTGTTAATATGACCGGTGGTTGGAGTTTTAACGATTATTCAGCATCGATATCTAAGTCATGACAGCCGAGCATCGCTATCATTAACGTTCGACAGCATCATCCCATCACAAAGAAAGAAACATATTACTGTCACGGTGGAACGTCTTACACTCACCGTAAACTTCTAGAAATTAAAGTACACACAAAGACAAAGAAACGACACACCTCGAAGGAATTACCGAAATGGGGCGGAATTCGTTAGATGATATGTACTTGTATAGACAAACATCCGATTACAATTTCAGAAAAACTGGATGATTTATTCAAGGGAACGAACTTCACAAGATGAGGAAATCAATAACGCGATGCTCCACCTTTGGCCCTTACTAAAGCAATTGTTCAGTGTGGCATTGATTGCTGGAATTGGTGGATGTCCTGCTGTGGAACATCTTGTGAGTTTCTGTCCAACTGGTAGTAGAGGCCTGCCCATTATTCTCCAGACGGTCGTAGCTTTGAAGAGATCTGGCGACTTTTCTGGCCAAGGTAGGCAACGGAAAGTACCAAGACAGGCAGTAGAGACACTCCCCGTGTGTGAAATGTAAGGCTAGAATGGCTTGTCATGGAAGGCAGCATAACGGGTCATAAGTATCTCCGAAGTACCACTTTGCTTTAATGGTGCCGCGGATGACTCCCTGGTATGAAATTAAGTGATACCCCAGACAATCGTTACTAGACCTCGGACGTTACAGAAAACTTTGCTGTCACTGAGATTGTTAAAACCACTACATTGTTGGAAATATTCTTGGCATTTAGAGAGAATTATTTTTTTTACACCAACTGAGTAGTGCTGTCTTCTCTGACGGAATGGAACCTGTTAAAGGTGTCTCAGCTATTTTCCGTCAGTCCGACACGTGTGGCACACTGAACACTGCCAGTGTCTTCGCAACTTGCTAAAAGATAAATCGGGTGCGGACGGTTACGAGTAGGTCTCCAACATCTTAACTTCTTTTAAAAAAATGCATCTCTGAACTATACCCATTCTTTGCTGAGACAGGTAATTGTTTATTTACAGCGAAAATCATGAACTTCTTAGCTCCAGCGTTTACTTTAATGCCAGCCTTATAGAGTCGTCACACACTGATATATAGTGGATGTAATGTGTTATTTAGTAAACATGGGATAAGTGGGTATCTGTTACAGACATTTTTGCAGTTTACTACAATTTTTCAGCACTCCACATCAATACTCACTGAGGATGCTTCAGACTGCATTGTAGCGGTAGAGTGTAAGTATACGTTACAGATAGATAACAGCTGCTGTTCGTCAAGCCTTAAAAAACGGCAAATCATGTATTATAAGCTGATTATGAGATCGTGCTATCCTCCAGATTACGAGGGCTAAAATCATAACACTTAACGAAGCTACTGATAATAGTTGTGTTAATGATTTTTCCTTTGGGCGAAGCGTGAGTATTTTGAAGTAGTTTGTTTATTTGCAATGAATATCTTTGAATCGTCTGCCTTATTGGTGATTCACTCCCACAAAAAGAGTGGTTTAAATGTATGTCATGTTACTATGTACCAACATTTTGCAGAATTTGCTCGGAGCAATCTTCAGTATTTCAGTATCTGTATATCTTAACTAGTCTCGGAAAGTCGCTAACACATTCTGTGTGGTATTCTTGTACCACAGGAGATGTTAGTTCGTTGAACATTGCAGGTATATTGTGGAAATTGTGACATAATCAAGGACATTAGTTGAGTGAAGACGTTAATTCATACAGATACAGAGGAATTTTTCTATTTCTTACCACTATTTTGAACCCCCGAACACATTTTGTATCTAAGTCTTACAGATTAATACACTAATGGCGACTTAGGGCATGTTTGAGGTCTGCTGAACGATGCTGATGTTGGTGATTGCGGGGACATTTCATATGTAGATATCAAATATCCCGTGTATACGGCAGCTGTATTTCCGTGCTCAGTAATTCAGGAATATACCGTGGATTTGATTGTACACATCCCGTCTATTACAATATGTCCTCTTTTTGGAAAGAAACTTGTGTCTCATTAAGTTTTCCTTTGTTCTGTAAAATTAGATGAAATCAAGAGGAGTATGAAATAAAATGTTTTAAGTTGGTGGCACTGTCTAAAAGTGAATAACAGTGCTCTGTTGAATACTGTTGTGAACTCAATGGCGGAATATCTTAACACCTGGAAGAAAATAAAGTCATCTGATTCATTTACGTGAAACAGCAGTCGAATACTGTTCGATGTATGTTTATAACGTGTGATTCTGTCAAAAATAAAAGTACTTCATTTTCCCTACAGATGAAAAATGTTGGAAACTAAGGTCTTTGGAGGCATCTTATGCTTAGGTAACTCTGATGGAGGGAAATAAGTTCAAAGCAACATTCACTGCATGCTATAAAATTATATCCATCCCTCAACGATGTGAATCAGATCTGAAGCAGCATCTTACGGATGAAGAATACAAACTTTATCACAACGTTCACAACAGTAATCTAAAGAAATAAATCCCCCAAAAGGAGCCCTATTTTTAATGTATAATTAATGCTTGTGTTTCACACTTTCATAGTGTGAGGTGTTCAAGCACGGATCCTTACAATAAGATACTGGCTGATGTGTCTAGGTATTAGAAATTTCCAAAACAAGTTTCGTATGGGAGAACCAAAGCCGAAATCAGTATTATGAATGTGCTAGGCCCCCAGATGTATTGTTGATATTGTGAAAGTACCAAATCCTGAAGGTTCTCAGTTTTCGAATGCCAATAATAAAGATAATCGGTATGTACGCGGCAGCAAGCGCTGCGTCATATGTTTCAAACACCATGCATAAAAACGGGATACTTCCGGGGATCATACTTCGCTTTCTATTGGTGATAGAAAGGTCGGGTCAAGTGTTTTGGATACCCCAGGGACTAGGGACCATTTGTACAGCTAACAGAAGGATTGCCTTAGTGTCACCATCGTACACTACAGGATCGAAGTACACGCTTCCTCCTCATGAGTCAAATGGAGCTAACTGGTTCGCGCTTTTTACTCTCTACTTGCTCTACGGCGGGTCTGAAGAAGGTTATGGAGGCACCGCTAGGTCGTGGGCGGTTCCTCACCTTTACTATTTTTCGTATCACCACCAAGCTGCGGATTCGTTAGGCACAGCAAACAGCTGAAATTTTTGCGATTTATTCCTAAGACCCCGATCTCGACAACACTGAGCCTTTTTTTTATTTGTTTACTCGTTGTCGAGATATAGACGTCCAAAATTATCATACTTCTAGACGTACAATCCATTATGAGGAGAGTTCTAAATAATAAATAACCGTATCAAATTGATAAATTTTAACGGCATTCTCTGGGCATTTATCTAGAGGAGCCATCTTACAGTCTTCGGATATCGTTATCCGTTAACGAATAACTCTTCAAAAACGTACGTGGTTTGTGGGTACTAAAACCAAGCAGCAGAAAAAGTGTAATTTTTCCAACTTATGACGTTGTTTGTGGTTACTAAAACCAAGCCACAGAAACAATCATAATTTGTTCAAGTTATTCCTAAGATACCGTTCACGAACGAACTTTAAAATCGTGATACCTTTACACGTTTCCGAGATATATAGGTTAAAATTTACCCTACTTGTACACGTATGATATACAATATCCAGTGTTAGATGAAAACGTAGTTTATAAAGCGACGGAGCACGGATAAATGTGCTGTAAAAAGTCTCGGTAACCTTCAGAAGGTTTCTGGGCACTCCAAGTTGAGTATTGAAGCATATGCTAAATACTTAAGCACGTAAAGTCCGGTCTAAGGTGTAAATTTAGTTTTGCTTTACTACAGTTTCAGTTAGTGAACTACCAAAACATTCCCGACGCATAAAATTCTTTTCATATGAATAATATTCCCTGCTATGACAGGGAATATAAGGGAAGCAGCAGAATAATTCTTCTTTTGGAGCACAAAAAAGGTGAATATGCTCCTGTCTGAAAGACAGCACCTTTAAAAATTTCCCCAAACATTTAGGTTTGCGAACGTACTAGCGTTTTTTTTATGCAGACAGAGAACGAGGCAGTGTTAGAGGCAAAGAGATGGTTAGGTAATAGATCCTGGCCGAAAGTAGGCAGTGGTTTTGGTACAGAAAGACAACAGCAGCATGGGAGAAAGACAGGTACGTTTTGACAGTGCAAACTAGCTGACAGTGGCAGAGCATTGTTAGGAAAAAAGAGAAGGATACATTGCCCGTGGGAGAGGAATAACGAAAAGGAGAAAGTGGCAATGGATAAGAGTCATTGATAAAGAGAGACGGAGTCTGTAACAGTTACAACAACGGAGAGAGAAATAGTGACAGTAAGAACTGGCAGCAGCAGTAGAAAGCAATGAATGACGTAGTAGCAATAAAGGAGAATAAGAGGGATACATTGACAGTGAGAAGAGGCAATAGCAATAGGAAAGAAGGAATGCGACTGTGGCTGTAAGAGAGAGAAGACAGTGATAAATGGAGAGCCACAAATAAATAAATATAATGACTTAGGAGGAGTGAATGATGAGAATGGACTAGCGTGTTTGAGCAAGTTACGGTACGGGACCTTATAGAAGTTATAGGTTATTCACGTGTTAAAAAGAGAGCGAATATGTTTGCAATCCAAAGTATTTGGAAAGGCTGAATGAGTCAGTTGGTAATCGACGTTTCAATGACAGTCTTTTACACAGGACAGGATTCGCCTTTTATGTATTGTGGAAGGTACATTTTTCCACTGGCCTGAAAATGTTTCCAGCAAAGAATATGACAGAAAACAAATTGAATGAATATGCTAATCCTACTCATGAAAATATAAGTAATGTAATTAAGTAACAGTAGGTTAAGAATGTGTAAAATACACTACTGCCATTAAAATTGCTACACCACGAATATGACGTGCTACAGACGAGATATTTAAGCGACAGGATGAAGATGCTGTGATATGTAAATGATTAGCTTTTCAGACCATTCACACTAGGTTGGTGCCGGTGGCGACACCTACAACGTGCTGACATGAGGAAAGTTTCCAACCCATTTCTCATACACAAACAGCAGTTGCCGGCGTTGCCTGATGAAACGTTGTTGGGATGCCTTGTGTAAGGAGGAGAAATGTGTAGCATCACGTTTCAGACTTTGATAAATGTCAGATTGTAACCCAACGCGATTGCGGTTTATCGTATCGCGACTTTGCTGCTCGAGTTGATCGAGATCCAATGACTGTTAGCAGAATGTGGAATCGGTGGGTTCAGGAGGGTAATACGGAACGCCTGCTGGATCCCAACGGCCTCGTATCACTAGCAGTCGAGATGACAAGCATCTTATCCGCATGGCTGTAACGGATCGTGCAGCCACGTCTAGATCCCTGAGTCAACAGACGAGGACGTTTGGAAGACAACAACCATATGCACGAACAGTTCCACGACGTTTGCAGCAGCATGGACTATCAGCTCGGAGACCATGGCTGTGGTTACCCTTGACGCTGCTTCACAGACAGGAGCGCCTGCGATGGCAAAACGTCATTTTTTTGGATGAATCCAGGTTCTGTTTACAGCATCATGAGAGTCGCATCCGTGTTTGGCGACGTCGCGGTGAACGCACATTGGAAGCATGTATTCGTCATCGCCATACTGGCGTATCACCCAGCGTGATGGTATGGGGTACCATTGGTTACACGTCTCGGTCACCTCTTGTTCGCATTGACCACACTTTGAACAGTGAACGTTACATTTCAGATATGTTACGACCCGTGGCTATACCCTTCATTCGACTCCTGTGGAACCTACATTTCAGAAGGATAATGCACGATCGCATGTTGCAGGTTCTGTACGGACATTTTTGGATACAGAAAATGTTCGATTGCTGCCCTAGCCAGCACATTCTCCAGATCTCTCACCAACTGAAAACGTCTGGTCAATGGTGGCCGAGCAACTGGCTCGTCACAATACGCCAGTCACCACTCTTGATGAACTGTAGTATCGTGTTGAAGCTCCATGGGCAGCTGTACTTGTTCACGCCATCCAAGTTCTGTTTGACTCAATGCCCAGTCATATCAAATCTGTTATTAGGGCCAGATGTGGTTGTTCTGGGTACTGATTTCTAAGGATCTATGCACCCCAATTGCGTGAAATTGTAAGCACATGTCAGTTCTAGTATAATATATTTGTCCAAGGAATACCCGTTTATCATCTGCATTTGTTCTTGGTGCAGCAAATTTAATGGGCAGTAGGGTATTTTGATATTCGGTCGACGGTACTAATGTGAATAATAGCAATGATGCATTTGTCTTTAAGTTACTTGATTGTAGAAATGGAAAAAAGACTTGGCCTCTAAATGTGGGCACATATTTTCAAAATGCAGTGAAAGGTGCTAAACCTTCAAGTGGAATCTCCTGTTATGAAAGTGTATGATCATTTCCCTGTATATGCCAAGCGAAGACAAGAGTTGAAATGTCGATTCGAATTTGTGGATGTTGAATAAAGGGAGAGCTTAAGGATGTACCAACTCGTTTGCTTTCTTTGTGTGATGCAGTTGTTACAACACATATGGTCTGCTATTTAAAATTATTTCACTTCACTCGGGGAGGATTGTACTCCATTGTCCCAGAAATATTTTGACTCTGAAGACGATACAAACGTTCCAATTCCAAAGGCGCATTTCTTGTTCATCAGCAATATTGCTAAAATATTTGTAGACTGTATAACGACCTCAAAAAAATTGATATCAGTTATTGTAGCCTATTAGTGCGTATCAGTAATAAAGTTAAAATTACAACAGAGACGGGAAGAAAACTGTATTTGATTTTCGGTCACAAATAATTTGAAACACTTCCTATAGTCTCATTGAAATAAAGCTGAAGAAAAGTTTCTTCTATATCTATACTAAAGCTATTCAGTATCTTTCAAATGAGTATGATGGTTCTGAAAATTATATTATGAGATCCCTAAAGTTATTTAACATCTAGAGTAAAATACTATTTCATGAGTTGGAGTGACTTCATCTGACAATAAAAGAATTATATGGAGAGTTTGGCATCTGTAAGATGATGTGTATGACATTTGTGGATATGAATAAAGTTTGATAGAAAACTGGGATGTTATTTCAAAGGAGAAGGGCGCTGCTAATCTAAAGCAATGCAGCTAGTTAATGTCTTTCATTTTGGGTGTACTGGTCTCCAATGCATTTCTTTAACGTTTACTTTCTTTCGTGATGAATAATAAAAGAAACATGTGTTCAACGTTTCTGCTTAACAGTTAACTTCTGATTAAAATTAATAATAAAAATTCTTGCAAAGTACTCCATACCGTGGGAAAAACGACGCTCACGCTTGGAATAACCTAAATCTATCATGAAATACTCTTGGAAACATTTATAAATTAATGGCTGTTAACTTAAGAAAGAAAACGGACTTTTCTGTGTAATTTTCTGATATAGTTTTTAACATAATTTTAAATAATCATCAAGAATTAATCTCTATTTTTAAATACATAGTTATTTCCTAAGATTTTTTTGACAATTCCTTAACATTCGTGAGCTTGTCCCTTATTTTTGTCAAGTATCCCTTATTTATAAGTTTGTGTTTTTTGTTTCATATTTGTAAAGGTGGAAATCCCAGTTGTACTGCATGGCAATTGTGTCAAATCCCAAAGGGTGATCAACAGATAGGTTAAAAGTATCAATATCTAGTGGACGGACACACTATGATATTAAACCGTTTCTTTCATTAGAGGTGCCTTATAGAGATGTCAGTCTATTAATGTAGACTTGATATGTATACGGTTTGGATTTCTCTAAAAAAAATGCGAACACATTATTGAATAGTTACACTGGTGCTGAGCGTGATTACGGCAAATCGCTGTAGTTGCCTAGAGAAACCTACTGTGACTTGCGTAATCTTACCTTTCTTTTATAAATAAGTCATGTAATCGTTTGCTAGAAAAGTACGTCCATTAACACCACCCCATATTTTTTCCGAGTAATTGCCCAAACTAGAATTTTAGTTCTGTAATCGCTAGCAACGTTAAATGCTTGAGTGCCCTGGATCAAATTTGAGACAGCATCTCGTTAAGACTCGACTCTTTAACAGAACATTTCTCTTGATTGGCCTGTGTCACGCGAACCACGAATTCTGTGCCACTGGAAGGTCGTTATGTAACGCAGTGGAGACGCCGGCGCATCCAGTTTCTTCTTCGTCATGGTGTTATGTAACAAGGAGATTAATGACCTCTAGGTCAGCAAATTCATCCTTCAACGTATCTTAGTAAGTGTGGTTCCTACACGTGTGTTTTATGAAAGGTATCGTAAGTAAACCGTAATGTTTTAGGAATCAAATAGATGTACATTTTTTCAGAGATATGTTGAAATGTATTTATTTGTGATCTGAGGAAGGTTGGTCTACCAAGATCGCAGGGGAGAAATCTGATATACTTTGTTATTGCGATTAGAAGAACCAATGAGAGGTGGTCTCAGTGTACAATGTAAATACACATAACGCGCAGCTTTAAGTAAAAAATATCCACAATATCCACAGACCGTTTTATGAGACACAATTACGGACTAGCTGTTCACCAACCCAAACCGCCTAAAAGATGGTCAGTCTGAGTTAGCAACCTTTTACATCAAATGTACTGCGATTTCACAGTGACTTCCAAGAACGCTACCGACTTCCAAATTTAGTGATGTGACGGTATATGAGCAGTTTGCGTTGATCTGAGTTTCCGAGACATGGACAATAAATCTTGTTTTTGATATTTTAATTTTATTCATAATGAGTTTCATGTGTTGCTGAAAATCTAATTAGAGTGTAATAGTATAACATAATGGTTGTTAATACTACTGGGTCTACAACTTTGCTTCCTCCGTTTTTCTCCAAGTTCGGTGAAAAACGTACAAAAAATTGTGAGTCATCGTATCGCCCATCGCTGAGAGCTGAGAATGACACTGTGCTTGATGTTGCACTTAAGAAGGGAAGAAGGGTAATGTGAAAAGTGAAGAATATAAGATAAATTCATCGCATTGAACTGCTGGTGCAAAAATTAGTACGATCCAGGAACAACGTACGCTGTTTCCTTATCTACCAAACAATGTAATTTGAAATTCAGTTACTGCGATATATTGTTCAAAGGTTGGCTTTTCAGATTGTTCCTGAGGTAGATCTATTTGTAGGCCTGTGTCTGTACAACAATGCTTAATTGTCACTGTTAGTACTGCTCGCTGTGGGAGCATGTAGTACTTTAATGCACATCCAGAATAAAGAAATTAAATTTAGACTCATACTACTTTTGACTTCTTTGCCTCAAGTAATAACATGACTTTTCAGCTTTTCATTTTTAGTATGGAAAACTATATATGATCTGATTTTATAGGATTGTGTTTGGTTTCTAAACTTGTGGGTGCCGTGAAAATGTTTTCAGATTTTCATTGAAGAGGAACAAGAAGAAATATTCTTAGTTCTCTATGGTATGACCACATTCACATTAGATGAACAGTATCTTCATTTGCAACGAATGACTGAAGTTGTGGATCCAGCAGAACATAGATCTCGTAGGGAGGAATCAACTCAGAGAAACAATTTAAATACAATATTGTGTGAGAAGAAAGTACAGTGTGTCTGATAAGAAGACGTCACAGATTGCCTCTTATGGGACAGAAACCACATGACGCAAGGGGAAAAGTATACAGTGAAAACACTATAAAGATAGAGTAACTGAGGCTTATCTGGGAACATAGCGAAATGTTTCCTGTGAAGTGAAGCCATATCATGACAAAATAACACGTCCTTGTCTGTGAGCAGAGTGTACTCACTCTTTCAAGAGAGACATCCAAATACTAAGATAAATTGTAAGTTTTGTAATAAACACTTCAAAGAAAACTTTGCACTGCGGTCTGGAGCCCACAAGTAGAAGTGTGCTGCACCTGTGAGAAACTAGAGAACATATTTTTAAAAAAAACCACAGCCACAGTTTAACCTGGAAAGGACGCCAGGAGCTGAGCTCATGACTCACAAGAGAAAAAGTAATAAATTTTACACTGCTTTAAAGGAAAACAAGGAAATTGTATGAATAATGAAAACAATGTGGCCTTGATGTTTCTCTTCATGCAACACCTAGACCTGCCAGCAATACTAATTCAATATACCTTCTTTTTGAGGGAGTTATCCGTCAAAGTGTTTTCCATTTACAGTTTTAAGACAGAAAAAAACACATTTCTGTGTGCACCACTAGGGACAGGGGAAAAAGTGTATTGATGAAGTGGTGTAATTTTTTAATGCTTATACTGAAAAATTTGTCTCAAAGAACGTAGAAGAAATACACTTCTTCAGCGCCAGGTCTGGTGGAAATAATAAGAATAACACTCTTGTAAGATTTTACTTCGCTTTCACCGATATGGGTCGGTTTCATACTATTGTCTGCTTCTATCCATCAAAATTTCATTTATTCTTGTGATGGGAAGTTTGGTACCATAAAACGTGCTCTTAAGAAGAGAGACAGGATTTCTACACCATATGAACGTTGCACGTTTGTTGTTGCATCTTCAAAAACCGACGTAGTTACTTTGAAACTGGTTGAAGCAAGTGATATTAAGGAGTTTACCAAACGGTGACTTCAGTTTTATTAGAAGGTGACAGTGTCCCTAGAAACACCACGGGCTTCTAGAGATAGTAGACAGCACTTCAATGTACACCACTTTGATGATTTCAAGTATTCGTTGAAAATGAAAAGATGTGTTGCAACAAGCAGCTAGACTGTTGGACTGATCTAACCCATCTTTCATCTGTCTCATTCAGGAAGAACTGTTCCACACATATTTCCCTCTAAAGCATTATATCTAGTTCCCTTAAAACTGAGTAATACAGAAGATGTTCGGAAAGTCCTACAATATATCCCTGAAGAATGTATCAGCTTTTATGAAGAGATTTTATCCCGACCACATTTTGACCAACATTTTTCAAATGACAAACACTGCTGTTACGTTCAGTATATGCTAAATGTTAGTAAGAAAATGCGAAGCCAAATTATCTAAAGTTTTGATTTTGCATGTATAGCAAATTGAACTAATACTTTTTGAAATCATGTTTTACTGTCTGTGATGTTACCCTATTAATGTAGTTGGCTAGTAACAACGTTCTGCAGATAATGAAATTAATGGGCGACAATGTCATTTGGGAGAGGCATCTTATACTTTCAATGTAGAAAGGTACATAATCCACCTAATTTTGAATATATTTGTGCACTAAATTATATAATTATGGAGAACTTGTCTATTTCACTTTATCAGATAATTAACTAATATTTCTTATGTGATTGTGCATTCCTTGGTTACTGAGCTGGACAATTTTTAGTTTTTCCTCAAAATTTGCTAAAGTGACACATGTACCGATCTGTAATGACACATTCAATTAAAGATAATCATTACCTGTTTCTATGGCTTATTTTTATTCTTAATGCTACCGGTTTCGATCAGCAGACCATTATCAAGCCGAAGCAAAGCATAAACTGCTTGTCTCCACAAGATTTGAAGTTACCAAATTCTAGGTAAGTACAAGAAAAGGGCTCTGATACGATAAATAATCTCCAAAAGACATAAATGTGTAGGCGACGCAAATAAAGCGATCACACATTTCATCTACAACGATGTTTCACAAATATTTGATAGCTGTAAAGCCACACCTCATCATGGTTATAAATTTCTATTGCACTGTTGGCTGTAATACCTCTCGGAATGCGTTTAGGCATGTCTCGAAAACAATATGCACTTTCGTCAACATCTAATCTAGATATATACTCCGCAAGCCACCATACGGTGAGTAACGGAAAGTACCATTACTAGTATAGAATACTGCTAGAATAGATCTGCAGTCAGATTCAAATGCCACGTGTATAATTTTTTTTCTGTAGTGATCCGAAAAAGTAAAGTCGCTTTCCCTCATTTGAATTCATGATGCATCTCTCTTGCCTGTTGTTCGACCCTGCCGTAACAAATCTAGCAACCTGCCTCTCACTTGGCGTCAATCCGAACTTGTGCGAATCTGTAAGACTCGAGCAGTGAAGAAGAAATGATTGCACTAGTGTCCCTTGTGCGGTCTCCTGCAGCGGTGAAACACACTTTCCTAAAATTCTCCCAATTCCACCTTCCGCCTTCCCCACTACAGTCATCCCACTACGTATCGCTTGCGTTTTCCCTTTCCCATGCGGATATGTGAGAATCATTTATGGAGTGTAGCTGAGAGTAATGGATACATGTCTACTGTGCTCCTGTGCGTTTTTTGAATGAGAGAGAGGATGAAACCCGGTGGCAGCAAACGAATGCCGCCCACTCTCCCTAACCGACATATGGACCAATGTTAACTGTCACATTACATCACTTCAGGAGGAATTTGTTGTTTAATCCAGGAAATGTGTGATTAGGAACCATCTCTCCTCTTCTGCCCATCCAAATACTGGCGATGAATATTTCATCTGCTACGGCAATTCGAATTGGCGTACGTTCACGTCAAGCGCCACCGCAGAAGCTTTCGTTAGCGACCTCGTCTAGGAAGGTTGGTATAGCCATATATACGAGGGTGAGTCAAAAGAAAACCTCAAATTTTTTAAAATATTATTTACTGTGCAGAAGTGGTACAGAGCCGTATCACTTTTCAATATAATCTTCCCCACGCTCAATGCAAATGCTGCAGCGCTTACAAACTGCATAAATTCCTTTAGAAAAAAATTCTTTTGGTAGTCCGCGGAACCACTCATGCACCGCGTAGCGTACCTCTTCATTAGAACGGAACTTCTTTCCTCCTATTGAGTCTTTGAGTGGTTCAAACACATGGAAATCACTTGGGTCAAGGTCTAGTGAGTATTGTGGATAAGGAAGACGCTCAAAATGCAGGTTTGTGATTGTTGCAACTGTTGTACGGGCAGTATGGGGCCTTGCATTGTCCTATTGCAAAAGGAAACCTGCTGGCAGCAATCCACGTCGGTTTGATTTGATTGCAGGCAGGAGGTGATTTTTTAGGAGATCTGTGTATGATGCGCTGGTGACAGTGGTCCCTCTAGGCATGTAATGCTCCAAAATGATGCCTTTTGCGTCCCAAAAGAGTCAGCATAACCTTCCCTGCTGATGATTCTATTCGAAACTGCTTTGGTTTTGGTTATGAGGAATGGCGCCATTCCTTGCCCGCTCTTTTCATTTTTGGTTGGTGGAAATGAACCTAGGTATAGTTCCCAGTAACGATTCTTGCAAGGAAGCCATCACCTGCAAAGCTCTGAAGAAGTTCTTCACAGGCCTCAACACGTCGTTCTCTCATTTCAGGAGTCAGCTGCTGTGGCACCCATCTTTCAGACACTTTGTGAAACTGAAGCTCATCATGCGCAATGTGGTGTGCTGATCCATGACTAATGTGTAAGTGTGCTGAAATGTCTTTCAGTGTCACTCGGCGTTTTTCTTTCATTATGGCTTCAACTTCAGCAATGTTCTATGGAGTCACAACTCGTTGTGCCTGACCTGGACGAGGAGCATCTTGCACTGAAGTCACACCATTTGCGAACTTCCTACTCCATTCGTAGACTTGCTGCTATGACAAACATGCATCAGGGCGTCAATGAATTTCAATAGGCTTCACACCTTCACTACTCAAAAATAGAACTCTGTTCTTCCCTGGTGCAAGTCGAAAGTGGGGCCGCCATCTTTATACTGATACTGCGACGGTATGGCTGCATCTGCACTATGTTGCCACCTACAGGTCATTATGCACGCTGTTTGTAGCACACTTACCAATTTACAGGATAACGGCGAGAAATTTCGATTTGTTATTACAAATTTAAGTTTTTCATTTGACTCACCCTCGTACTTATGAGACATGACCTTATTTACTTTTTGCGTAATAAGTTCTTGTGCAACCAGGGGGACATTCCACCTGTTAGAAGAAAATAAACGAAGAAACATCCCCACAGTATGGCTTGAGTTATTAACACTCTTCGTTAGTAGAATGCTATACATAGCACCACCTGTCAGCATCCAAAGGACAGATGGACAGCGTGCTACTGCGAGACACAGCACCTCAAATCTCAATATCAAATGTAGTTAAATTTGCAGTCCTTTTTCTTTCAGTTACTTCGTCTCTGATTTGTAGGAATCTAGTACACCCGATGTTAAACATAATTTGTTCTAATCTTTGTACAGTGATATAATATTTCACTCCAGTGTTTCTAAAAGTGAGAGCTGTGTATTCGCGTACTTCTATTTCACAGCTTTTCATATTTGCCTTTCTCAAACGTTAATGCATTACTTTTTACTGTGTGACAAATTCAATTAATTTTTAACATTCCTTTGCATTTACATATTTAAAAGATTTCCTATGTCTTCTTCTCGACCGTTCCAGGTGTCACAGTCGTACAATGCTGTGTTTCACGTTAACAATTTCCAAACCAACTTCTCGATTCCAAGACAGCAGCTAGTACCGGCTCAGCTCTTATGTTGAGGAAAGCCCCTGCTCTCTGATCCGACCTATGTACGTAAGTCATATTTCAACAGTTCAAAATGTATACAACTGATTTATAGCATTTTTCTGAATATTAGCAGGGAAACGAAGATTAAGATTAAAACTGAAAATGCGTAAAATACAGTTTCATTACAAGTTACAGTTACTCTGCCTGAGTGTCACATTTACCTACCTAATCGTACACTGTTTTGAATAATGTGTAATTCTCGACTTGGCGAATGTTAAAACGTGCCGTTAAAATCAAAACCGTGCGTTAGAAAAAGATACAAGGAAAGTAAGGGATTTGTGTCTAGCTGATCACTTACAAATAATAAGGGAGGGTCTGAAATAGGGATGTTAGATATCGCTGAAGTTTTCGGTTACAACGTTTTCCTCTCCAGCTCTCTCTCTCTCTCTCTCTCTCTCTCTCTCTCTCTCTCTCTCTCTCTCTCTCTCTCTCTCTCTCTGTAACAACCGCTCCTGATTAACGGTTTCTGAAATAACCTATTTTCGATTCCTTATTCCCATTGTTCCTGCAATAAACCTAGAAAACGGAAAAGGTTGAAAAGTTTAGAATCCATCAGTTTCAAGATACAGAATGAAAATATTACGTTAAGTATCCCGTCCACCTTTCTCAATTTTCTCGAAAACTAGTAAGTGGTTGACCATTGCAAAAATCGCCAGTATCCTACCACTGATTTTAATTTTGAGGGCCTCTCTTCAAAAATTATACTGTAACTGGGTATCATGGTACTATTTGGACGTTACGGATAGTAGGTGTTAAACGGTGAACACTGAGGCTGAAAAACTGTATCTCTCATGTTAATTTCTCCGTTTTCAACGGCTACAAGCAAATAAAGGCATGTTATGTACACACCAACAGCACATCATCTGCTTTCTGTTTTTGTTGTCACTACGAATGAACGTTTAAGGTCCAAGTTTTCCCCTCTTTTATGTGACATGTTTCTTGTGGCTTCTCTTGGTCTCAGTGATTCAAAGCGAATGGAGTATTGTACTTCATCGATATCACAATTCGTAAAATAATTCCAGATTATGGGTAGTCTGACGACAACAGAAGGAAACAAACATACAGACCAGATGGGGCGAGTTCTCCACTGTGTCTGTACACGCGTCCAGGCCAAATGGCAACAGGTATATTATTGTCTCATCAGTGCTGTACCAATTCTGATGCAATGTTGTTGTTGGTAGTTTCTGTCAGCACTATTATTAAAGTAACTCTGATCAGTTTTCCCATTTTTCTATAACAAGCAATATTTCAAACCAATGCCGATTTTTTGGATTAAAAATTACAAAAATTATTCATTCTTTAAAAAAAATTTATTTAAAATGAAACATTTTAGCGTTTTACAGAACAGATGGGGCGAATCTTCCACTGTGTCTGTACACACGTCCACGACGAATGGCAACAGCTATATTATTGTCTCATCAATGTTGTACCAAACGTTGGTAGTTTCTGTCAGGACTATTATTAAACGAGCTCTGATCAGATTTCCTATTTTTCTATAACAGGCAATATTTCAAACGAATTCGGATTTTTAGAATAAGAGCTACAAAAATTATGCATTCTGTAAAAAAAAGGTTTATTTCAAACGAATCATTTTAGCAATGCTTCTACGGCTATCGATATTTCGCTTTTGCTATCACGTTATTAAAAAAAAAAATTTAAAACACCTGTTATAACCTAGAACAAACAAATACTGAAAAGTAACGGTTACTTAGAACTAAGAAACTGGCATAAGTATTAACCAATCAGTTTTTCCCATTCCTGGTCGGAATAGCCCCGATTGTTACGAAGCTATTCAGAACGATATTTACGTGGTGTGGCGTTGCATCCAATCGCAGCGTCCAGTATACAATTTTTGTGACGAGGCGTCTCTGGCCGGAAATGTAAGCAAGCCCGCTTATCTCTCGTTCCCTAGGGGCGGGCTTGGCGTGCTGCGGTTCGGGCAGTGTTTGCGGAGCTGTCGCCGCGGTAAGCCTCTTAGGACGACTTTGCGACTGAGGGGCGACACCTGCATATGACGTCAGCGCTGTGCGGCGCTCGCGACATGCAGCAACGCACACCAATCAAAAATGTATGTTTTTCTGAATCACAGATAGATGCTTGGATGTCCTAGCATACTGAACACTTATACACATATTTTTTATCTCATAGAGTTCGAAAATTATTTAAGACTTTTTTTTTCTTTATGAATTTAGCCAGTTATGGACTGCATATTTATGGTGTTTCTTTTTCTTCTTTTTCCCAGTTCTTAATTTTCTCTCCCACTGCTCATCTCTGCTCACCTGTCCACAGTCTCTTGCGTCGAGGTTTTGGCTCATCTCCTTTATAGATTTCCTTTTTTATTGGTAGCCTGAGGTGATTCATGTCACGTACTATTTCTTCTGCAACACCTATTTTGTTGGTATCATTCTTTACTGCTTCTATCCATCCAACAGATTTTTTCAGCTTACTAAAGAAATTAAAAACTTTTTTTGTAATCAGTGAATGTCCATAAAATTTTAGCAGTCACTTCCTCATTGTATCAGTGATAATTCCTGTATTTTTGTATGAATCTTTATTTCTCAATGTAATCAACCTATTTTCATTGTTTTACTCAAGACCTAGAATTTTTCTTAGTATTTTTCTCTCTCTTTTTTCTAGTTCTCTTAATTCGCCTTTCTTTTGCAGTGTTAGGCGCTCTGAGTCATATGTTACTTGTGTCATAATAACTGAATTATAATGTCTAATCATCACTTGCATGGATATGGAATTAGTATTGTAACAGTGTTGTGTTAATTTGTATGCAAATTCGAACTTTTTTAATCTTTATTTATATGTTGTGTTATCCAGTCCATTGGCTTGGATCCACTCCCCAGGAATTCGTGTTTATCAACTCTCTTCATTTTTCCATGCTTTCAAAAATCACACTAAGCACTATGGGACTTAACTTCTGAGGTCATCAGTCCTCTAGAGCTTAGAATTACTTAAAACTGACTAACCTACGGACATCACACTCATCCATGCTCGAGACAGGATTTGAACCTGCGACCGTAGCGGTCGCGCGGTTCCAGACTGTAGAGCCTAGGACCGATCGGCCATTGAGGCCAGCTTTCCATACTTCGTTTTCATAAACTTTTCTGTATTATGTTTGTGCTCTATATACTCTGTTTTTTCATAGGATATTTTAACCCAGTTTTTTCAGCAATCTTTTGCAACAGATCAAGCATATCTATTGTATCTGTTCGGTTTTCAGTTGTGAATGCCATATCATATGAAAAGGCTAAACATTTCACTTCTAAATTATACTTTCCTTGGCCCATGCTTATACCCCTTGTGCCTCTGTTTTTTAATGTGCTTTCCCACGTTTAACTGTTTTATCTAAAACCAAGTTAAAAAGAATTGTTGACAGTCCATACTGATGTCGAATTCCTGTTTTGATTTTGAATGGTTTAGAAATTTCGCTAGCACACTGGACTCGCAATCGGGAGGACGACGGTTCAATCTCCCATCCAGTCATCCTGATTTAGGTTTTCCGTGCTTTCCCTAAATCGCTCCAGGCAAATGCTGAGATGGCTCCTTTGAAAGGGTACAGCCGACTTCCTTCTCAGTCCTTCCCTAATCAATGACCTCGCTGTTTGGTCTCTTCCCCCAAACAACCCAACCCCAACCCAGAAATTTCGCCTTGAGACATAACCCATGATGTTGTATCTGTGAGCGTTTGTTCAGCCAGTCTTCTGGTGTTTTCATCTAACCCTGATTCGTAAAGTATCTGAAATAAAGTTTATCTGTCAAATAAGTCGTAGCCCTTCTTGAAGTCTACGAAAGTAATTACTATATTTTTATTTTCTATAGCTCTCACAATCAACATTGTTTTTAAATTAATTTTCTGCCATGGTGATAAACCCCATATTTCCCATATTTCTGCTACTATCACATCCTCTCCTGTTGCTTTGTTATTCTTCAATTTTCTAGTTGTGGTTTTTGAAATTACAATCTTTCATTAGGATATCCACAGTTTAATAGACTTTCAAAGTATTCGGTTAAAATCTGGCAGTTCTCTTTATTGTTTAAGACAATTTCTTCATTTTTATCTTTAAAATTTAAACTTGTTGATTAGAATCCTGTTAACACTTCTTAGAAAATCTTATAGAAGTCTACAGTGTTGTTCGTTTTAAAGTCTGAATCCATTTGTTGATTAGAATCTTGTTAACACTTCTTAGAAAATCTTATAGAAGTCTACAGTGTTGTTCGTTTTAAAGTCTGAATCCATTTCTTCTAATCTGTCTTTGTCATATTATCTTTTCACTGATCAGATGTTTTTTTGCTGCCTCTTTCCTTTCTTCTTTAAACTCTTTCCAGTATTCATGTTTCTTATTACTGTTCTATTTTCTACATGCCTTCAATAGATTATCAGTTGCTTCACCACACAGCTCGTTCCACCATCTATGTCTTGGTATTCTTCAAGCTTGTCCCATTTCTTTAACTGACTCTAGCATTGTTTCTCTAATTACTTCTCAATCATCCATTTTTCTTGTGTTTAGTATATCACAGAATTTGTCCTGATTTTGTGTCATAAATTTAGTGTTTACTCTTGGAAATCTTCTTGGTTTTGGTTTAGGTTCGTTCTGTTGGAACATGGTCTTTATTTCAGTTAGATAATGGTGTGAGTCTATGTTTATTCCCTTTCTCAATCTGACATCCAAGATATCCTTGTAGTTACGAGCTGTTATTGCCACACAGGCCAATTGATATTCACCTTGATTTGGATTAGGTGAAACCCACGTTTTCTTCTTTATTGCAAGTTTTCTGAAAAATGTCTACATTAATTTTAGGTTAAATAGTTTACAAAAATCTATGCATCTATCCCCGATTGCATTGGTTCTTTCATGTCCTGGATAATCTCCTACTACTGATTTAAATTTTATTTCTTCGTCAACTTGTGCATTAATTAAGATATTAATTGTAAAATTTAAACAAAACTGTCCTTTTCATCACAAGAAGTAACGAATATATAAAGAAATTTGCAAATAGTAAACAATTAATTGTTTTAAGAAGGTGGTTTCACCATAGATTACAGTGTAAAATTTTTTCATATAATTGATCTTAATTATCATAGTAAGAAATGGAGAAATTGGCTAGAAGTACACATTGAATTGTTTTGAGAAGGTCGTTTCACTTAAAGGAACGTTGGGTCATACAGTTCTCTATCGCCTGTCGTTTAGTGAGATATATTTGAAAGTAATTTCGCATTTTTCCTAGACACGATCGCTGATATCGAAACTTCCATGACCTCATAATGACTAAAACAATTTACAGCCCTAGGTAACTAGCAAAAATAGTCCTAAAGTTTAATAACATTGTAGAAAAAGCATATAATGCTCTTGTAGTTGTAGTGTAAATGGGAATATTGCTTATGTTTTCTCGAAAGGAGATACTACACTATTCGTAAAGAGCGAATTAACAACTAAGAATTCTGAGAAAATACTAACAACAGTTGAACAATAGTAATCTCTATGAAATTGTAAATACCGTACTTGTAATAATGACATAGATTTATTCAGAGTTTAAACAGGAATTACTGTTTTGTTTTATAGGATGAGCTGAATTAACAACTCAGACTGCTCATAAAATACTTGTAGTAGCTGGGCTGTAATAATATCTATAGAACAATAGGAATAAAAAACTTTTGTAATTTCTGGGATTCTCAGCCACCAGATGCAGCCTAATACGGGCCATTCTTGTTGTTGTTGTTGTCTTCAGTCCTG
The DNA here is from genome assembly GCF_023897955.1 of Schistocerca gregaria. Lineage (NCBI taxonomy): Eukaryota > Metazoa > Arthropoda > Insecta > Orthoptera > Acrididae > Schistocerca > Schistocerca gregaria. Next base: position 668,960,393 of record NC_064922.1, read on the forward strand.
AGACTGGTTTGATGCAGCTCTCCATGCTACTCTATCCTGTGAAAGCTGCTTCATCTCCCAGTACCTACTGCAACCTACATCTTTCTGAATCTGCTTAGTGTACTCATCTCTCGGTCTCCCTCTACGATTTTTACCCTCCACACTGCCCTCCAATGCTAAATTTGTGATCCCTTGATGCCTCAAAACATGTCCTACCAACCGATCATTTCTTCTAGTCAAGTTGTGCCACAAACTTCTTTTCTCCCCAATCCTATTCAATACCTCCTCATTAGTTACGTGCTCTATCCACCTTATCTTCAGTATTCTTCTGTAGCACCACATTTCGAAAGCTTCTATTCTCTTCTTGTCCAAACTAGTTATCGTCCATGTTTCACTTCCATACATGGCTACACTCCAAACAAATACTTTCAGAAACGACTTCCTGATACATAAATCTATATTCGATGTTAACAAATTTCTCTTCTTCAGAAACGCTTTCTTTGCCATTGCCAGCCTACATTTTATATCCTCTCTACTTCGACCATCATCAGTTATTTTACTTCCTAAAAAGCAAAACTCCTTTACTACTTTAAGTGTCTCATTTCCTAGTCTAATTCCCTCAGCATCACCCGATTTAATTTGACTACATTCCATTATCCTCGTTTTGCTTTTGTTAATGTTCATCTTATATCCTCCTTTCAAGACACTGTCCATTCCGTTCAACTGCTCTTCCAAGTCCTTTGCCGTCTCTGACAGAATTACAATGTCATCGGCGAACCTCAAAGTTTTTACTTCTTCTCCATGAATTTTAATACCTACTCCAAATTTTTCTTTTGTTTCCTTTACTGCTTGCTCAATATACAGATTGAATAACATCGGGGAGAGGCTACAACCCTGTCTCAATCCTTTCCTAACCACTGCTTCCCTTTCATGCCCCTCGACTCTTATGACTGCCATCTGGTTTCTGTACAAATTATAAATAGCCTTTCGCTCCCTGTATTTTACCCCTGACACCTTTAGAATTTGAAAAAGAGTATTCCAGTCAACATTGTCAAAAGCTTTCTCTAAGTCTACAAATGCTAGGAACGTAGGTTTGCCTTTTCTTAATCTTTCTTCTAAGATAAGTCGTAAGGTCAGTATTGCCTCACGTGTTCCAACATTTCGACCGAATCCAAACTGATCCTCCCCGAGGTCTGCATCTACCAGTTCCTCCATTCGTCTGTAAAGAATTCGCGTTAGTATGTTGCAGCCGTGGCTTATTAAACTGATAGTTCGGTAATTTTCACATCTGTCAGCACCTGCTTTCTTTGGGATTGGAATTATTATATTCTTCTTGAAGTCTGAGGGTATTTCGCCTGTCTCATACATCTTGCTCACCAGCTGGTAGAGTTTTGTCAGGACTGGTTGTCCCAAGGCTGTCAGTAGTTCTAATGGAATGTTGTCTACTCCGGGGGCCTTGTTTCGACTTAGGTCTTTCAGTGCTCTGTCAAACTCTTCTCGCAGTATCGTATCTCCCATTTCGTCTTCATCTACATCCTCTTCCATTTCCATAATATTGTCCTCAAGTACATCGCCCTTGTATAAACCTTCTATATACTCCTTCCACCTTTCTGCCTTCCCTTCTTTGCTTAGAACTGGGCTGCCATCTGAGCTCTTGATATTCATACACGTGGTTCTCCTTTCTCCAAAGGTCTCTTTAATTTTCCTGTAGGCAGTATCTATCTTACCCCTAGTGAGATAAGCTTCTACATCCTTACATTTGTCCTCTAGCCATCCCTGTTTAGCCATTTTGCACTTCCTGTCGATTTCATTTTTGAGACGTTTGTATTCCTTTTTGCCTGCTTCATTTACTGCATTTTTATATTTTCTCCTTTCATCAATTAAATTCAATATTTCTTCTGTTACCCAAGGATTTCTAGCAGCCCTCGTCTTTGTACCTACTTTATCCTCTGCTGCCTTCACTACTACATCCCTCAGAGCTACCCATTCTTCTTCTACTGTATTTCTTTCCCCTATTCCTGTCAATTGTTCCCTTATGCTCTCCCTGAAACTCTGTACAACCTCTGGTTCTTTCAGTTTATCCAGGTCCCATCTCCTTAATTTCCCACATTTTTGTAGTTTCTTCAGTTTTAATCTACAGGTCATAACCAATAGATTGTGGTCAGAGTCCAGATCTGCCCCTGGAAATGTCTTACAACTTAAAACCTGGTTCCTAAATCTCTGTCTTACCATTATATAATCTGTCTGATACCTTTTAGTATCTCCAGGGTTCTTCCACGTATACAACTTTCTTTCATGATTCTTAAACCAAGTGTTAGCTATGATTAAGTTGTGCTCTGTGCAAAATTCTACTAGGCGGCTTCCTCTTTCATTTCTTTGCCCCAATCCATATTCACCTATTATGTTTCCTTCTCTCCCTTTTCCTACACTCGAATTCCAGTCACCCACTACTATTAAATTTTCGTCACCCTTCACTATCTGAATAATTTCTTTTATTTCATCGTACATTTCTTCAATTTCTTCATCATCTGCAGAGCTAGTTGGCATATAAACTTGTACTACTATAGTAGGTGTGGGCTTCTTATCTATCTTGGCCACAATAATGCGTTCACTATGCTGTTTGTAGTAGCTTACCCACATTCCTATTTTCCTATTCATTATTAAACCTACTCCTGCATTACCCCTATTTGATTTTGTGTTTATAACCCTGTAGTCACCTGACCAGAAGTCTTGTTCCTCCTGCCACCGAACTTCACTAATTCCCACTATATCTAACTTTAACCTATCCATTTCCCTTTTTAAATTTTCTAACCTACCTGCCCGATTAAGGGATCTGACATTCCACGCTCCGATCCGTAGAACGCCAGTTTTCTTTCTCCTGATAACGACATCCTCCTGAGTAGTCCCCGCCCGGAGATCCGAATGGGGGACTATTTTACCTCCTGAATATTTTACCCAAGAGGATGCCATCATCATTTAATCATACAGTAAAGCTGCATGCCCTCGGGAAAAATTACGGCTGTAGTTTCCCCTTGCTTTCAGCCGTTCGCAGTACCAGCACAGCAAGGCCGTTTTGGTTAATGTTGCAAGGCCAGATCAGTCAATCATCCAGACTGTTGCCCCTGCAACTACTGAAAAGGCTGCTGCCCCTCTTCAGGAACCACACGTTTGTCTGGCCTCTCAACAGATACCTCTCCGTTGTGGTTGCACCTACGTACGGCCATCTGTATCGCTGAGGCACGCAAGCCTCCCCACCAACGGCAAGGTCCATGGTTAATGGGGGGAGGGGGCCATGCTTACGTTTATTAATTGTAGCAGTCACTGTGATAACAAAATTAACAATACGACAAAATTTAGTGCTAAATTGCACATGGAACCACGATTACCTTTTTTAAAGGTCCTGATATGACAGTCAGCGTTTTAATGCGTCTAATATGACTCCAGACAGTTATACACAGAGGTGTATAAGAAATTACTTGTAAAGCAATGACCACTTTAGCTGAGGGTTAAATCATCCATAAATAACCTATTGTAATACCAAATCCGCAAGGGAACGGGCCCTAATTTTCGTATTATACTTAGGGCGAATCGTTGACATTGCTACAGAATGTGCTTTCACTTGGTAATTTCAGGGTTCACAAGACATTCTCCATAAGTAAGTGCAATATAAGTTTTAATACATTGTTACAAGTTGTGTGGAGTTTTCTGTCAAATTAATTCCAAGTAAAAAACCTATACATCAACTGTGAAGGGAAAAGTCGATGTTTCAGATCTTGATACAACATACAGCTTAGAATTTTTCAGGTGAAAACCAATAAGATTTGACTGGAACAGCGGATGCTCAGTTCGGAATATTTAGGAGGACATACACAAATACTTTACATACCTTACAATCCAGAGAAACTTCTACAATGCTTAGGTCAGAATGTCACTTAAGTAAATTTTGACAGTGATTGTATCCTAATTATATTGTAATGAATTATTAACATATAGTTTGAAAATGTTGTGGTTCAACCCAGTTTACCACATTATGCTGTGACTCTCGGTGTATGGTGTTCATTAAGAACACGATTAATTACTCAGTTGCTTCGAGTTGTTTCTGGGATCTAAATTCCAAATACTTGTTAGCCCGATTGGCGATAGCGCTTAGTTTGCACTGCCGAACAGTTAAGTGATCGTTATTATAATTATAATACATTTTCCAAAGCTTCATTAAACTTTCTTGTTTATTCCGTCTGTAACTTTTCTTACACTATTTGGGCAATGCAGACCTTTGTATCAAATCAATCCAATTTCAAGAAGAGTATAATATTAAACTCATGAAGTACAGAGAAAGTCGTATTTTAACGCACAGTGTTAGGTAGTGAATTGTATGGACAGACCATTTGAACGATTCTTTTATCGAAATTATGTGGAACGAGTAAGGTTACAGGATGTGTTCACACCATTAGTGTTAGCACTGATAATCATTTTAACATCTTATTTCTACTCATGCAACTATTCTTGTTTTAGGTTCACCAGTGATAATGAAGGAGTTGGCTGGAGAAACGATTTTACATTACATTTTGCAACTTGTTTTGCCACCTATCAGACATTTTATGTTACTGGGCAAATGATCAAAAAACTTTATTAATGCATATTGACCTCCTCTTGGAGCCACTGACAGCTTTATCAATGGGTAAGGAAGATATTTTTTTTCTTTAGTGTTGTAAGTATGTACATCACTGTCCTCAAACTGTGATGGATTATTTCTAAACTTCATTAGCGAAAATATGTATTATGATGACGAGGTTAAAATTCTTAGGTTCTTGAAGAGGTACCAACATGACGTACATGGGTAACCTCCACATTCTATTCTTACTGCTGCAATTTGTGCAAGCAATACTTCCTTCGTAAGTCAGGAGTTACCTCAGATAACTATTCCATATGACGTTACTGAGTGGAAATGTGCAAAATCTGTGAGGAGGTTGGTAAGTCTGTTAACAGCGTTAGGAATTACAGGAAAAGGAGCTCAACTAAATAGTTTTAGAAGTTTAGTCATATACTGCTTCCAGTTCTATAGAGGCTGAGAATCCCAGAATATACAAAAATTTTTTCTATTACTATTGTTCCATAGATATTATTACAGCCCAGCTACTACAAGTACTTTATGAGCACTCTGAGTTGTTAATTCAGCTCAAAACAGTAATTCCTGTTTAAACTCTGAATAAATCTATGTCATTGTTACAAGTATGGTATTTACAATTTCATAGAGATTACTATTGTTCCACTGTTGCTAGTATTTTCTCAGAAATCTTAGTTGTTAATTTCAGCATACAATAGACACGCTCTGTGAGGAAGTGCAACATATATATATCGGTACGTTTTTAAATTTGTGTGGCGTTTTCTGTCATTAACAACTTTGATCTAAGTTGTTGTAAGCAGAGCAATATTCAGAAGACGATGTGGATCCTTTCATAAAATGATTAAACATGGTTACCTTTTACTTGTAATTAATAGTGATTTGAAAATGACATGAAATACAGACATTAGAAATGTGATTAATAATGACACTTAGTCGAAATTACTTAATCGCACGATTAAATGAACATCGCATAACAGCCTACTACGGAACATGTTCTTGTTTATTAAGCATCTGGATCCAGTCATTACACCCAAATATATTAAACCCAAATATTTGGAGTATTCTATCCACTTACTGACTCCTTCTAATCTCTTACATCAGTTGTTGATATAACTCTTGTTACTGAACAGAATTGAAAGTACTGTGTTTCTTCAAAATTTAGAGAGAGTCTATTTTCAGAGAACTACTTAATGATTCTTAGGAAAACATCGTTTAATAACTCTTATGTTCCTTTTTATCTAATGGGGTTTATTATAACACTAGTATCATTTGCAAAATTACCAATTATTCTTTTTGAATTTTAAGTGGAAAGTCACTCATGTATAGTAGGAATAGGAGTGGATTCAAACCCCGCTAGAATTCCTTTCTGATTTGATCCCAGTCTTCACAACAGTATCTGAATTATTCAGCACAACATTTTGTATTCTGTTTGTCTAGTGTGATTCAAACTAACATTGTAGAGAGCCATGGGTTCCATAAATCTTAAGTTTTTTCTTAGAGAGTATCTGGATCTACATAGCAAAGGCCTTGGAAAGATCACAAGAAAATGCCAACAGTCGATATAGTACTATTTAAGGCTTGCATATGTGATGAGTGAATGTATAAGCAGCATTTTCGTTTAGCTACCTTTCTGGAATGCAAATTGTGATAGGTTAAGTAATTGTTTCCACTTAAATATGCCAATACTATTGCGGACATTACTTTTACGAATATTTATAATAAGATGTTTAAAGGAACGTGGTCGATAGTTCTTTAAGTCTGTGTTCGCCCCATTTACATGAAGTGGTTCAATAATTATATTTTAAAATTTGGAAAATTTATCTGTAGCTGCGATGCCCTGCACATATAACTGAAGTCGATATTTATTAAGTTGGGACAACTTTTCAGAAATCTGTTTGAAACCCCACCAACCCAGCAACAGGTTCTGTTTTAGGATGGTTATAATTGTATTAATTTCAGTAAATTATGTTGGTACTACTTTTAGTTGCTTAAAGTTTTGTGGAATGACATTTTAGTGTATTTTCTTGTATATTCAACTGAACCATTTAATCCTATATTTGCTCCTGCATTTACAAACTGGTTGTTGAAAGTACTTGACGCTTGTGAATTATCGGTAACAGCATTGGCAACTGTTTCGTTATAGAATCTTGTACACTGACTGCCTCTCCTGTCTACCATTTGACAATGCCTATGTAGCTTTCATCTCATTACCTGTATCATATATTTCTGTCAGGACATGTGTACTTCTAGACATTTTAATGGCTTCCCTTAAAATACAACCATATTATTTGCAGTATGCTGGTAATGTCAGATACAGACTTACGCTATCCTGTACATACTATACCCTCTTCTTTTTACATCAGTTTTAATCTCTGAGATATCCATGGCCCACAGATTTTGTTAAATGGATCATTTCGATATTTTTATAGGAAAACACTTTTCAAATACAGACATGAATTCACCAGAGAATAAACTGAATTTCACATTGGCATCTCTTTCTATATATATCTCATCCAATGTAATCCCTTCTGTCTTTTTCCAAAAGTACTGCATTCTCTCCTCATTCATAAGCCTCACTGTTTGTTTGAACCTGCCTACTGGCTGTTATTTACCACTCTGTATATTTTCATTAATTATTCATCAGTGTCAAATAGTCCATGAGTAACAGGATACACATTGTTTCAACTTGAGTATTGCCTATAAAAATGTTACTGATAAGTGTCCTACTATCCTGCAGCACATGAGTTGGAAAATTGACTACTGAAATTAGCTTGAAAAACCCTAACAATAATTCCAATTAATTTTTCCTGTCAGTATCTTTTAACAAGTTTAAAATGAAATCTGCATAAGTTACTGTTTCCTCTTGTGTGGCAGGTAGATTCATAATGTATCATGATTTCTCCTAAATAGCCAAGGGGATCTGTAGACCGTTACAAATATTATAGGAGTATGCTGCATTAACGACTTACAAGCACATTGTTCCAGATTTTGATCAATACAAAATCTACCTTCAATATTTTTGATGTGCATCCAACTTATACATACATTACAGATTCTACTTTTCCCATGATTACTCTACACGAAAGTTATGCCAAGTCTACAATCCTAGATATTTCCGACAGTCTCTGTGGTTACAAGGTGTTCAGAGAGGCGTAGAACATTTATAACTTCAGAATCTTCCACATCTTCTAGGATTACAATCAGCTGATTTCTCTTGTTTCTCAAATCTGTAGTGTTCAGATGTAACGAACTAATTTAATTTTTCTGGGATCTGTTAGAAGTATTATAGCCTAGCACTGTTAAATTTTTTTCAGTAATCTCTGTTGGTAAACTGGCTCTAACTTTAAACCTGACCCGTTTGATTCCAGTGATCACAGGGACTAAACTTCAACGGTTTCAGAAGTTCGGTATTCCTGTAATACTATGAGATGATTTTTCTCTTTGTTACAGTTACTGGTGGATAGAACTGTCCTTATACGTTGTTATCCGTAACACCTCACAGTGGGGTCCTAGAGACCACAATGTATTTTTTATTGTATATATATAGAAACAGTACGTTGGTTGCTGTTTATTCAAAGTGTGTGTTAGGTTAGGGCGATGTTAATTCAAACATTTGCATTGTTGTTGTGGCAGTGTCAAGTTGCAAAGATTGTTGAATGTACATGGGTTCTGATAACCTCAATGTGAGTACTCTGTAGCCCATTAATGCAGATTGAATATGAATAACTTACTAAGTAACATAACACTGAAATACATACATTGGCTTACATCAATTATATATGCACTATTGCTATTTCTTTTTAATTTATGCTTAAAAATGCTAAGGTAAACTATAATTTTCAGCTAAAATATGTTTTAGTGTGGTAGTTCATTATAAGTCCACATTGCTCATATATGCAGATCGGAAAATTGGTAATTTGGCAAACATACAATATTGCAGTATATACTGGATGCAAATTATAACTGTTTACTTTCAATGTGGGCTTGTATATTTTATTTTTCAGCTGGAATGTGTAAACGACTCAGGACAGATGAAGATTTATATATAATGAACGTATGGATGGGTTGAACTAGGAATATGATTTGTTTGGAGGACCAGATTCTGATGAAGATCCTAATTCTGTCCAAATACAGGAACCAACAGGTACAGAAGAAAACAGAGAAAATGATGATTCTACAAATATTGTATAATTAAGAACTAACATTTGGTTTCTTGTATCTCTGCCGAATAAACAAGACAGCTCACACAAATTTAGAAGAACTTTGGTCTCCCAAAATTGGTAATGCCCTATTTCCCTCTACAACGCCAGAAAGGAGATTTTGGTATTGGCTAGTAGTTCAAGATTCAATGACAAAATAACTTGCATACATCAAAACAGGAAGACCAGTTCGTATACTTTCAGGACATCTGGACTAAATTTACTGATAACTGCAAAGTAGCCAATAGGTTTCTGTGAAAACTGCCTTTCCAGAAATGTGTGTGTTCTAGACTGGATGAATGCAGAATCAGGATTTTGATGTTGATGATTCAAAGACTTATTAAATATTAAACACTATTCCATATACTGACAAGGTAGTATCAGCAAAAATTTATGGAGTCCAATTTTATCATGTGAGAAAGTTATCAGTACCATTCATGGCACTAACAGAAACCTGACTGTTGACAATCGGTTTCCATTAATTCCTGTTTATCAGACCATGATTGAAAACTTTGGTTTGACATGGGAACTATAAGGAAAGATAGGCCTGGAATACCAGAATCCCTTTCCAGTTCTATCACCACGTGGAAAACATGGTTTACCTTTTACGTCAATTAGACGCTACTATATGTCCCAAAGAATAATCCAGTTGCACTCTTCCTGTCTTCAATGCGCTACTCAAGTGACATCTACAAAACAACAGGAAAACCTGAAATGATAATATCATACAATAAAAAAAGGCGGTACTGATACTTTTGATCAACTGTGATGGCCTGATGACCTGATGGCCTATGTGAATTTTCTGTGGAGTCCTAGATCAAAGTAACATAAAGGCCGCTGTTTGGTTCACCATTTCCACTAACGAAGTACAAAAGCCATGAAGAACATTTCTTTGTGAACTGGCATGGAACTTAATTGCGCCATATTGAATATACCCACACTAGAAAGCAATTTGAAGAGCTCTCTGAGAAAATATTGGAATTAGGCACAGTGATTCCAGCCAGACAAGAAACTGTAATTGTTAAAGTGAGAAGTTCACCATGTTCAAGAAAAGAATATCGAAAAACAACATGTTGGCAGATTCATGAGGGTGATCTGTGATGAATATTGAGCACTACTAATTTGTACCGAGTGTCCTCACCAAGGAGATAAATATTGACTGATATCAGTTATAGCTTTTCACTTCATTCTAACAGAACATAACCTCGTCTTTATTCGGTTTTGCCCATATATAGTATAACAGTAACAAACTTTTTAAACCCTCTATGTCAAAACATCTTGTAAAAAATAATATACCACATTTATCACATTTTACACTCAAGTTCAGGCACATGTTGAATGTGTAACCGTAACAAAACAAATGTAAATACTAATTTTCTGTGTGGTGAAGTATGACACGTTCCAAATTTGTAAACACCCTATGATAGTCATTGTAATATATAAATAAGGTTAAGTAAGACATTCCATTACATTATAATAATTAAATAAAGTGAAATAAGAAATTTCATTGCATTAACTATAAGAAAGCTAAATATTAAAGGAAACAATAAATAATACTATGTAAATATTGTTAATGCACTGTGTTACTGATTGCTGTAACAATAAAAACCATTACAAGGAACCTTACAGTTATTTACAACCTCTCAAATAAACAAGAAAGTCCAATGTATATATTAATTACTGTGAAACGTTTGATGTAAGACAAATTGTAATGAGGTCCAGTGAACACCTCTGTGAGGTCCAAGGTTATTCAATCAATTGTGAGGTGCAAGGTTTATAAATAATTTATACATATTACTCCACAAATTGGAAACATCGGGAAGCATTGGAAATAAAGCAATCCCTTTGCGTTCGACAGTTGTGTAGCACAAGAAGACTATTGGTTGGTTTACAACTCGTGATATCTTCTGATAATCTCCTGGATATGTAACTAATGAAGCGTTATAGGGGAAAATATAATGTCCATCATCACACACACACACACATACACTCACACATTCAGTTCGATTTTTCGAGATCATAATCACAGTTTATAACTTCTTTAATGGCTTTACAAATTCTTCAATGGTATTAACCATGTGCTGTGGCTAACACTTGATTAAAGCTTAAAGCAAGTATTGTGGAAGCGTGAAAGTGTACTACATTGTACAAAAAGAAGTATCACTTTTTCGAAGTCTCGTAATTCCCTCCCATTGCGGCGAGTTATTTGAATATTGGTTAAAGGGCCCCTACAAAATTCCATTTTAATAGTCAAAAATGTGGCACTGCCTTACAAACTGCAGCTGTCGACACAATACCAAAAAACGACTACAGCAGCGTAGTTCCTGTGAGGTGTAAGGTGGGCTAATGATCTCCCATTGGCATACAATTTCAGCACAATTATGCCCGACGCTATTGTGGATGTCACACCCCCTCTTATCCACATTGAAAAACTTATTTTGACGCCTCCGCAATGGAGATCAGAACTAAGGCATGCAGGGTTGAAATCGCGCTGTTTTATCATGGGTGGCCAAGGAAATCATTTCAGACACTCCGCCACTCAGAATCGACAGGCAAATCCCTAGAGAGGTTTTATTAAGGACGTCAAAGAAACCACCCCTTCTCCAGGGCGTTGATTGAGAAGTGGAGACGTGTTTCGCTGTATAAAACGACATTTCGCAGTCTGATGAGCCACGGGGCTACACTCTTGACATCGTTCACAGTGCTGACCCCCCCCCCCCCCCGTCTCCCTCCACCGGACGATTCAACCCTTCTGTAAGGACTCGTCGTTCTGCAACCCCACCGACCTCGATCTGGCTGCTTTGATGTGTAGTGCGACCACAATTTTGGCTCTTGTGTACAGGATGGAACCACAAGGGACTGTTCAAAATCACTAGACAAAATTTGAACGTGATCCGACGTAGCAATTTATGTTCACGCTTTTTCAGCTCTCTTGTTTCGTGCCCCCCTGTTTTCTCATTCTCAAATGCTGCATGGATATTTTCTCTTTTACATGTACGTCATGAGATACGCTACCTCTAGAAATATACCCAGTTTCCTGCTTTAATATTCGCATTACTGTGGTAAACCATTAACGTCAGATTACAGCTGTTAATTAGTAGAGAATAACAGCATTTTAAATTTTAAAATTCGTGCAATATCTTTGAGAAATACTGGAAACCAAATTTTTTATCCTTGGAAGCGATTAGAAAGGGAGCCTAGGTAACTAGAACCGGGAGATCGCGCACCGTCTTAGTCGTTCAGTAATACAGACATGAATCCCCTTGGTTACGAAGAAGTTTCAGACCAGTGTCGATACGGACGTTCCCATATTTATGTACACCTATTAGTAAACACGTAATAGATATTGCGCCAACAGATAATCTCGGCTGTGGATTTCCAATAACATCACAATCGATACTTCAAAAAAATTAGCCGAAAGGGAACTTTTCATCTAGGCGGTCCCTTTATCAGTCCGTAGATTCTCTGTCTTGCCCATATCCGCCGACGTGAATACCAGCTTCACAGTGTTAGCACCCTCCCTGTGCTATAGCGACACCTGCGCCGCTGCTGGTGCTTCGCTGACACTCTGGAGGTTATTTTAATTCCAGCTGACGTGCCGAAGCGGCCTGGCCGTCGCCGTCGGCGATGCACTCTTAGCCCGACTGCTGATGTTTGTCTTCCGTCTGTGACAGTGTGCAGATCCAGTTGGAAATTCCAGAGCACAGTAGCCGTAAGCCAACGGGCTGCTTTATAAGGCAAAAGGGGAATTGCTTTTACAACGAAGTCGGATTATCTTTCGTGGATAGACAGCAGGTGTTATGACCTACAGGAATCGACTTCGTATCATGAATATGCGTACAACCATAATATATTATATAAATCACACAAAAAGTCTTAGAAAATATCTAAATCGTTATTTAGTGCAATGCAGTAGAAATAAACTCGTGTGTGATGGCGCGTCAATAAATAAGTTGCAACTTGGGATAGCCACAGAAGAGCCACGTGTATTAGCCTGAAATTTATTTTCCTTTTACAGCACACACCCCAAAAAAGTGATTCAAATGGCTCTGAGGACTATGGGAGGTAATTTCTGAGGTCATCAGCCCGCTAGAACTGAGAAATACTTAAACCTAACTAATCTAAGGACATCACACACATCCATGCCCAAGGCAGGATTCGAACCTGCGACCGTAGCAGCAGCGCGGTTACGAACTGTAGCGCCTAGAACCGTTTTTTTTAGTTATTATTCCACAAAAACAGTAACAAAAATAGCTACAATGAATTTACATAAATAAGGTGACAGATAACTGTAGTTATAAATTACAGCATTCAAAGAATGAGTCTTTAGCTGTAGCAGAATTTAGCACCCTCACTGTCACCTCCAACTGGTAGCAGTTCAGCATGCACATTTTCTTCTTCTGCAGCTGGTTCCTCATCATTATTTCCCAGACCCAAATTAATCATTCAGTAAATCCTTCATGTGTGTTCCTTCCAGAGTAAATTACGTGGACAGAAGTCCCGAACAGCGACGTCGCCAAATACCTCACAGCCTTGTTATTTTTGTCAGTTCCAGCCTTCTAAACGCATCCATATGGAAATCAAGATCTTCCTTAATATCAGACACCAGATGTCTGTCGCCATATTCTTGTATCCTCTGTACTACTGATTTATTTTTCATGTGTGACTGGCAGATGAGGTTAGGGTCGGGAACGTGACCCAACCCATTCCCTCTCTACTAGGAATCCAGTTTCTAACCTATACCCATTCTGTTGAATGCAATTCGGAGCATGTTACCATATATCTTATTGTGATTCTGATATTTAAGTATTTTCTCGAATTCTCGGCCACCCCGGCCGGCCAGAACACTCCCCTTGTAAAGTTAAACACTTAAAGCTCTTGCTCACAAACGAGTTTAAAGCCTACAGCATAGAATTCTTGTGGCAGCAGTCGCATGCAATGAGTGGCTTCTCGAGTTATAACAAGTGCATGTATTTCCTTAAACTGTTGCAACCTATAAGACCGATACATCCTAGGGGTAGCGAAACAAGTTGCTATCCCTGGATAACAGTGCTGTCCAGGGCGCTCTTTGTTTCTGACCTTTCTTTTGTCCATTTCTGAATTTCTAAATCGAATTGAACACAAATTGCCATGAAATATAGATCTAACCATATACAGGACAGATTTCGCTATGGATGTGCTCTATGAGTAGTCGTTCGGATCACAAAAATCGCGTTTATGTTGTCGATCACACACTCATAGCACAACTGGCATCTTAATCTGACTGTAGACTATAAACCATTGGCCGACGAATACGGTGTATCGGCTACGTTCTACGCGACATCTTCTAGATAACATATAAGCGCAAAATTTAAAATGATGTGCATTGTTCTGGCGCTTGTATCATATTTATTAATACACCATTGTATCTTGCGTCAACATATGTAGCCACTCTTTCCAATGATACATTTATGGAGAAGGAAAGTAAATTATTAAGGGACTTACAACAACAAAAATATATTTTGGTAATACCACCTTTTTAGGTGACGGTGCAAGAGCGTGGTGTTCTGCGACACCACACTCGAGCTCGGTGAAGCTGAAAACAGCAAGGTACCGATACAGTGCCAGAAACAAAGCCAGGGATCAGTAGTTAAAGTGGGGTGTGAGGCGTGGTAACGACGGCATATTGGCACCAAATTTCACCATAATTTTGCCCAACACCGTCGTGGACTTGTCGCACTAAATCTTACCCACATTTCACACCCTGACAGCGTGGTTGAAAAAACACTATTATCTTACAGGTGTCCGTAAAAAATGTTTGAGACACTTATCCGCTCACAATCGACACGAGGAGCATGAGGGAAAAGCGTAAAGGGCTTGAATGAAAGCCCACATTCTCACGGGTGGGGGGGGGGGGGGGGGGGGTGGGGAGGGAGGGGGGCGGGGTCTATATTGAAAACGACGATTCGCATTGTGATCCGCAACAGGACGATGCTGTTGACAAGGTTCGATATAAATGATACCTTTGGAACGAGTTAGTCCTACTCTAAGGACATATTGGTGTCGCAGACACATCGAACGTGATCTGAGTCTTTTGGAATGTAGTGTGACCGCAAATTTGCTCCAGTATACGACGGGGCTTTGAAAAGTCCGTGGAAAGTCCGAGAGATGGCACCAACGGCGCCTTTCGAGGTCATGTTTCGTTAATAATATCTTTGGAAAGAACGCACACCAAGTTTCAGCCATATTGGTCTATTTCTTTGTGTTTGGCATTCGTGTGAATCAAGGATGTCGAGTGACTGGACGAGAAAGAATATCGTGTGGTGATTAAATATGACTTTGTGAAAGGCAAAATGTCTCACGAGACTAAAGAGAAGCTTGATAAACATTATGCTGACTCTGCACCTTCGATATAAATGGTTTCAAAGTTTTCAGAGTGTCCATATGGACACAAGTGATGCTGAACGTTCTGGACGTCCTGTGGACGTTACGACTCCTGAAACCAATTATGAAATCCATGATATAGTGATGGATGGCAGAAGAGTTAAAGTGCGCATGAATGCTAGTTCTGTGGGCATCTCGAATGAGCCGGTACATAATATTTTGTATAAACATTTGGACATGATAAAGCTAAACGCAAGATGGGTTCCGCGATTGCTCACGCTTGACCAAAAACGGAATCGTGTGAAGTGCTGCAATGATGGTTTGCAGCTGTTCAGGAAGAACCCGTAGGACTTCAAGCGTCGTTTCGTGACTGTGGATGAAACATGAACACATTACTATACTCCTGTGACAAAATAACAATCTAAACATTGGGTTACAAAGGGAGAATCTGCACCAAAAGGAACGAAGACTGTTCCTTCGGCCGGAAAGATTATGGCGCTCTCTTTTGGGATTCGCAAGGGATAATCGTCATCGACTACCTGAAAAGGATAAAACTGTTACAGGTGCATATTATTCATCGTTACTGGACCGTTTGCAAACCGAGCTGCAAGAAAAATGCTGGCGACTGGACTGCAAAAATGTTCTTTTCGATCACGACAATGCACCAGCACACACCTAAGCAGCTGTCGTCGCAAAATTAATGGAAATATGATTCCAACTCGTCTATATCCTGCCTATTCTCCAGACTTGGCTTCCTCAGACTACCATTTGTTTCCCAATTTGACGAAACGTCTGGCGGGACGAAGATTTTATTCAAACGAGGAGGTGATTGCATCAACTAATAGCTATTTTACAGACTTGGACAATTCCTATTATTCGGAAGGGATCAAAAAATTAGAACAGCGTTGGATGAAGTGTATAAGTGTAAAAGGAGACTATGTCGGAATATAAAAATGATTTACCCCAAACACGTAAGTAGTTTTTGCTTTGCACGTACTTTTCAAATGCCCATAGTACAGGTCGGAGCCACTAGAAACTGTTCAAAACCGTTCGACAAAATTTGAACATGATCTGAAGCTGCTAAACGGTTCAGACTTTACACATACATCCTAAGACATAATTGTGTCGCACCACCAAGGAATTATCAGAAAGGGACGCAAAATGTTATATGTGTAGTACATCAACAGACAAACAACTGATTACAGTTTCATAAAAATTATAAGATTTTTTCACCGTTGTACGGGACGTCTCCAGACACTCTGGTTATGGGGTCTGAGTTCGAAGCAAGGGACATCACGGGCTACTGCAGACACTGATATTCTAGACAGAAGAGGTGTCTGGAAACGCTCTGGACAGCTTTGGGATACCAACTGAACTCTCGCCCGCAGTACCTTCCGGCAACCAGGTTATGGCCTGGGGTGCGCCTTTGTTTGTCATATGAGCCACGTATGTCGACTATATTCTAAGCCCTGTTTCGTTGCCCTTCTTTCCAAACGCTCCTAGGCTTACATTTCAACAAAATAGCGCCCTCCCGCACTCGGCGAGATTTTCTACTGCCTGATTTCCTGCTTCAGAAACGCTACTTGGCCAGCAAGATGGCCGGATCTCGCCACAACTGAGAACATCTGGAGCACTAAGGGCAGGGTTCTCCCACAGCTTGGGATTTTGACGACCTAACACTCCAGTTGGATAGAATTTGCGCACGACATCCCTCAAGAGAACAACCTATAACTCTATCAATCAATAGGAAGCCTCATAATGGCTTGCGTAAGTGCGAGAGGTGGGCTGACACGTGGCAGAGATGGACAACGCGTTATTGTCTAGTTCCATTTGTCAAGCTCTTCCATTTAATGGAAGCATATTTCCAAAAAAGGTAATGATTTTATTTATCAGTACATGTATATGACATCCGATAATCCCTTTTCTTTACCTGTTCACGAGGGTAGAACCAGCATCACCCACGACGTTTTAATTTAACACTGTTGTCCAAAGTGTTCCCAACACATTTTGCAGACAATGTCTGCACGGACCAGTCATATTAATGTGACCACTGACTATGTTCCAAGTCTACGTCGAATAAACAATCACAGCTTTCAGGCGATAGCGCTATAGTTTAAGGTACGTAAAGCGTGTCCAGATAACACATGATCATAGTCTTTCGGGCCAAGGGTGGAGGCATTTCCGAAGCGGCTAAGTCTCTATTTTGTTCGCGTCCAGCGGCTGTTAAAGAATACCAAGCATGACATTGAGGCAACCACGGGGTATAGAAGACAGGTGTGATCGACGGCAGCGGAGATCTGCCCTGGCGAATAGACATGTGACTGTTGAGGAACTGGCAGCGCAAATGAACCAAGGGGTTACCAATAGTCTCCTCAATAGCCGTTTAGGGAACGTCACTGCTTATAGGCCATCGCAGTAGATGACGGGTTCATTTACCCATACTTACTGCTATTCATGGACGACGAAGGTTGTATTTTCACGCCGGTTCCACAATTGGACCTCCATTGAGTGGTGACAGGTGTCCTTTTCAAATGAATCACGTTTCATGCTCCATCGGGCAGATGGCTGTTGGATCGCCACAAGGGTAGAGGCTGGGGGAGGCACAGTTATAGCCTGGGGAATGCTTTCGTGGTATTACCTGTGTGATCTGGAAGGCGCAACGGGCCAACACGACCACATATCTATCCTTTGAGACCATGTCCACTCATAAACGCAGTTTTTTTTTCCCTCGGACCTATGGTATCTACCAGCAGAACAGTTCAACATCTCGTACAGTTCCCAGTGTATGTGCGTGTTTCGAAGAGCACTAGTACAAGATTTCCGTGTTTTTCTGACCACCAAACTGCCCGGATTTAATCCAAAACCAGGACTTGTTGGACCCCCTCGATCGAGTTGCTTGCGCCATGGACCCTGAACCGAGAAATTTAGCGCAGATGGCCAAGACAGTGGAGTCGGCTTGCATCCGTATCCTTGTTGGTGACTTCCAGATTCTCTTTGACTCTCTTCCGGTACATTCAAGCTTCATTTTGAGGCTTTTGACAGTTGTCACATTATGTGAATCTACGGTGTACATTTATCAGTGAATTTTACTGCAAAATTATACACACATCAAAAAAGTTTTGCATCTCCCCGGTTCCCAGAACTCCTGAAGACAGACGTAGACTGAGGATATTGTATCGCAGACACAGTCCCTTTGACTTTTCTGAGATTTCGCTAAACCCACCCAAAGATGTAAACAACCATGCATGAGGGGGTCCGACAGCCGATCAGTTCCTGTCATTCTACCAGGAAGGAGGTACACTGCTAGTGTTGTCCGTAGTTTGACCATGCCTAGACGGTCAATACCGCGGTTCGATCGCGTCCGCGTTGTTACTTCGTGCCAGGAAAGGCTATCAACAAGGAAAGTGTCCAGGCGTCTCGGAGTGAACCAAAGCGATGTCGTTCGGACTTGGAGGAGATACAGAGAGAGACAAGAGCTGTCGTTGACATGCCTCGCTCCTGACGCCCAAAGCCTACTACTGCAGTGGATGACCGGTAACTGTGGGTTACGGCTCGGAGAAACCCTGACAGCAACGCCACCATGTCGAATAATGCTTTTCGTGCACCTACAGGACGTCGTGTTACAACTCAATCTGTGCGCATTAGGCTGCATGATGCACAAGTTCACTCCCTACACCCATGGCGAGGTCCATTTTTGCAACCACGACACCATGCAGCGCGGTACAGATGGGCCGAACAACGTGCCGAATGGACCGCTCAGGATTAGCATCACGTTCTCTTCATCGATGACTGTCGCATGTGCCTTCAACAGGACAATCATCGGAGACGTGTTTGGAGGCAAAGCGGGCAAGCTGAACGCCTTATACACACTGACCAGCGAGTGCTACAAGGTGGAGGTTCACTGCTGCTTCATTTTATATGGGGCTGACGTACGCCGTAACGATTGTACGATACGTTAATGCCATCCTCCGACCGATAGTGCAACCATATCGGCAGCATATTGGCTTCATGGACGACAATTCGATCCACCATCTTTCAAATCTTAGGAATTACTTCCTTCAGGATAACGACATCGCTGGGCTAGAGTGGCCAGCATGTTCTCCAGACATGAAGCCTATCGAACATGCCTGGGATAGATTGGAAAGGGCTGTTTATGGGCCACGTTCAAAAATGGTTCAAATGGCTCTGAGCACTATGGGACTCAACTACTGTGGTCATCAGTCCCCTAGAACTTAGAACTACTTAAACCTAACTAACCTAAGGACACATCCATGCCCGAGGCAGGATTCGAACCTGCGACCGTAGCAGTCGCACGGTTCCGGACTGCGCGCCTAGAACCGCGAGATCACCGCGGCCGGCTATGGGCGACGTGACCCACCAGTCACTCTGACGGAAAGCTGATTTTAATCCTGAAATATTGTATCCTGTTTGTTTGTACATACTCAAGGAATGTTAGTTGTCGTTCCCTTATTTGAACACTGCTGTGAGGAACTATATTGGAATACGAATTCTGTTTCATGTAGTTCTTGCGGCCAAAACAGTCTCATATTTAATGAATTAGTTGTCAAATACAGGTGCCCAAGAAGATGGGCTTTCAATTACTTCCGGTAGGTATACGATACAGTCCCACACTGCTTTGCCCAATAACAAAAAAGAAAATATGGATTATGAGTCCAGCTGTATGAGTGGACTGAAAACTTTGTAGCCAACAGTACACAGTACGTAATTCTGAACAAAGAGAAGTCTTCAGACCCAAAAGTAACGTCGAGCGTACTCCAGAGCAGTATTATTTTTCGCATTATACCTAAGTGACCCAGCATATAAGAGACGGATTTTCCATGAGGCTTTTCGCAGATAAGTGATGTCGAGATTCTATAATATTGTAGGGAAACGGAAGAAGTCATGCAGAAACTTGAAGGTTTAGTCCAACGGTGGCAGCTTGCCCTCGAAGAAATGTAACGTATTGTCAATACACGGAAAGACCCGTTATTGTATGGTCACGCGTTTGCTAAACAGTCAGTGGAAACACTTCCGTCCACAAAATATCTTGGGGTGAGGATAAACTGGAATTTGAAGTGGAATGATCACTAGCGGGTAAGGCAGAAAGGGACAGATTAACTGGAAGAATCGTCAGGCATGTAGTGCATCATCAAAGGTAGTAACTAGCAGGAACCTCGTTCGACAGGTATTGCAGTAAAGTGCCGATATACACTCGTATACTCTTATCATCTAAATCTCCATGATCTAGACTACAGGCCACTTCTCCCCTGCCACTACTCCCCTGTCATTACGACTGAAGAACTCTATCGTCGAAATAAAGCAGCGTGGAGAAATGTGCGTATAGCCTATAACTACGTATGTACTCCGCAATCCATCGTATGGGATCGGTACCAGACGCGACTGACAGAGGAAACAGCGTCACTCCAGCGGCAGACGCTGCAACGGAGGCGTTTTTCTTCACAGTGTGGTTTATTGTTAAAGTTCCGAAAGCGTACATTCCTGGAAGAGTCAACAAATATGTTACTTACCCCACTCCCCACATATATCACGCAGAGAAGACCACGACGATAAAATTACAGAAGTTCGAGCCGCCATGGAGGCTTACTGGCAATCGTCTTTCTCTCGAACTGTAACCTGCTGAAACAGGAAAGGAGGGAAGTCAGAGTGGTTCACGATGTACCCCACACCACATAACGCACGATGGCTTGCGGAGTAGAGACGTAGTTATAGGCTATACGCACATTTTTCCACGCTGCTTTATTTCGACGTTAGAGTTCTTCACTCGTAGTGACAGGGGAGTAGTGGCAGGCCTGTAGTCTAGATCATGGAGATTTCGAAGATAAGAGTATACGAGCGTATATCGGCACTTTACTGCAATATCTGATGACCTGGGCCCTTACACCATAACTAACGCGTTCTACTGACAGTCTCACACTCCGTTCTGAAACTGCAGGGTCGGCTTGCGTGGCCAAGCGGTTCTAGGCGCTACAGTCTGGAACCGCGCGACCGCTACGGTCGCAGGTTCGAATCCTGCCTCAGGCATGGTTGTGTGTGATGTCCTTAGGTTAGTTAGGTTTAACTAGTTCTGCGTTCTATGGGACTGATGACCACAGAAGTTAAGTCCCATAGCGCTCAGAGCAATTTGAACCATTTGAAACTGCAGGCGCAACGATTCGACCATATTACCTACCGATCAGTTCCCCCTCGCGACTTCGCGTTATATTCGGTGGGTCAGATTGTTAATACGTTTCAGTTCATCCGGTGAACCACTCCTATGTGAACCTTGTCAAAACAATTACTCACAAATCTTCTTCTTGGACATAGAAACCAGTGCTAAACTGATGTTTCTTGATGGATTACAGCACAGTACTAGATTTTTGTTTAACAGCTCAACTACTAATTTTTTCGTGAGAAATGAGATTCAAGTTGTGATATGTTATCAGCAGCCATTGACAGGGGTACAGATGTGACACGATAAGTATTTGGAACTCATTATAACACGGAATCGATCGACATTTGTGCATTTGTTTGGGATGTAGATCGGGGTCTGCGAATCTCAGACTACACTATCACGGCGTTTATTAATGGGAAAGTGAGTAGAACATCTTTAAAACAGAGGTATAAATTACATTTTTCATTCACTCAGTAAAAGGTGGTGCGGATTATATCGATGAATACACATACCTCTGCCACTCCTCACACAGGACAAAATACAGCAGTTCCCTGTATTTGTATCTGAGGAATAAAGTCACATGTGCTTTTTGTATCACAACTTTCTACGCAAGCACCCTACAGTATAGCGTAGCGTAGGCGACCTGAACTGCTCACTGCAGGCAAGTGATATTCCACGCCAGAGTATTATACAACGAAGCATAGACCAAAGCAAAGTATCTCCGCTGTTCCAGGATTCACAGGCGACATTCCCCACCTGTCAACGCCATGTATTATCACGTACCGCAGCTGCCAGGAGCAAGTAACTCGGCCATTTTCTGGAGTCGACAGTTCCCGCATTCCAAACAAGAAAACGTTACTGCAACTGCTGTACTGCTCACATAAATGCTCCATAGATACCTAGCATTCCCACCTTATCTTCGTTCGTGTGTAGTGTACTAACTCAACCATTCAACTGAAGATGGTTGACAGAAAGGGCAGTGTGCATTTACTTTCTGTTTCCATCTGTTCACTGTCAACAAGAAGTGAACGACTTATGTTACCTACTGTACTTGCACTACGTGCTAGTACAGGAGAGTCAGACAATATTGTGTTTTCAGTAACGTCATGCTTAAGTGACTGGCACACTCTGATTCATTTCTGAAAGCGTGTGGAGGAGAGCATTGGTCCAGTGCGTTATAAATATAGTGTGCTATTTCAAAAAAGGCGTACTGCTGATCGTATCTTCATAACGAATAAAGTTACAAAAAAGCCTGTAAAGCTGATAAATACCTGATTGGTAGATAAAGACCTATTTTTTTATTTTGCATCAGGACAAATAGTTAATTGGAGTGGTCAAGACAAACCGCACGTCGAAGCCAACTCGGAGGTTTTGTGTGGTAATTTTTGTACTCGATATCATAACCCTGTTTCCAAACAGAGAACGGTGACTGAAAACGTTAATTATTCAGTTTTACTTCGCTTCTGTTGACACAACTGAGATATGAGTAGTTGGTTTCTTTCCTTGGGGTAGCTGAAGGGAAGGGACAAGTTACTTTCAAGCAACGCAGATCTCTGGTGCTCGTGGTAATCTCCGTACGAGGCAAATCACTAGCACCTGTGGTTATCTCTGTGCTACAGTAACGTACGTGCTTAGTTAGGCAATGGACGAGTGTGGGTGGACGCAAGTGACACGCTGTCTTGTTCCCGGTCTGATTTAGCGAGTAGGCTCGCAGGCTGTTATTATGCTCACTAGCAAAGCCAGTTTCTGTTGACCACGGTAATGGACGCATGGAACACGTCTGCCCGTAACCTACAACAAATATACTGACCTTACCGTGTAGCGTTCCACTTAGCAGGGAACGATGTTACTTGCAGTTTTTCTCAGCTCGATGTACTAGTAAAATTGAGGACCGAGATAGCTCATGTTTCTTGACACACTGAAGACATTCCTGCTCATTTAAACAGAGAGCCAAGGAAAACTGGTCGAATCCTTTATTGACGGTGTGTGCATTTCATGGGGACACGTAGAAACATTTTTTTTTTTTTTTTTTTTTTTTTTTAGGCATCAGTCTACTGACGGGTGTGATGCGGCTCTCCACGAATTCCTTTCCGGTGCTAACCTCTTTATCTCAGAGTAGCACTTACAACCTATGTCCTCAATTATTTGCTTGACGTATTCCAATCTCTGTCTTCCTCTACAGTTTTTGCCCTCTACAGCTCCCTCTAGTACCATGGAAGTCATTCCCTCATGTCTTAGCACATGTACTATCATACTGTCCCTTCTCCTTATCAGAGTTTTCCACATATTCCTTTCCTCTCCGATTCTGCGTAGAACCTCCTCATTTCTTACCTTATCAGTCCACCTAATTTTCAACATTCGTCTATAGCACCACATCTCAAATGCTTCGATTCTCTTCTGTTCCGGTTTTCCCACAGTCCATGTTTCACTGCCATACAATGCTGTACTCCAGACGTACATCCTCAGAAATTTATTCCTCAAATTAAGGTCGGTATTTGATATTAGTAGACATCTCTTGGCCAGAAATGCCTTTTTTGCCATAGCAAGTCTGCTTTTGATGTCCTCCTTGCTCCGTCCGTCATTGGTTATTTTACTGCCTAGGTAGCAGAATTCCTTAACTTCATTGACTTCGTAACCATCAAACATAATATTAAGTTTCTCGCTGATCTTATATCTACTACTTCTCATTACCTTCGCCATTCTCCGATTTACTCTCAAACCATACTGTGTACTCATTAGACTGTTCATTCCGTTCTGCAGATCATTTTATTCTTCTTCACTTTCACTCAGGATAGCAATGTCATCAGCGAAGCGTATCATTGCTATCCTTTCACCTTATATTTTAATTCCACTCCCGAACCTTTCTTTTATTTCAATCATTGCTTCCTCGATGTACAGGTTGAGGAGTAGGGGCGAAAGGCTACAGCCTTGTCTTACTCCCTTCTTAATACGAGGACTTCGTTCTTGATCGTCCACTCTTATTATTCCCTCTTGGTTGTTGTACATATTGTATATGACCCGTCTCTCCCTATAGCTTACCCAAACTTTTTTCAGAATCCTGAACAGCTTGCACCATTTTATATTGTCGAACGCTTTTTCCAGGTTGACATATCCTACGAACGTGTCTTGATATTTCTTTAGCCTTGCTTCCATAATTAGCCGTAAAGTCAGAATTGCCTCTCTCGTGCCTTTACTTTTCCTAAAGCCTAACTGATCGTTACCTAGCGCATTCACAATTCTCTTTTCCATTCTTCTGTATATTATTCTTGTAAGCAGCTTCGATGCATGAGCTGTTAGTTAAGCTGATTGTGCGATAATTCTCGCACTTGTCAGCTCTTGCCGTCTTCGGAATTGTGTGAATGATGCTTTTCCGAAAGTCAGATGGTATGTCGCCAGACTCATATATTCTACACACCAACGTGAATAGTCGTTTTGTTGCCACTTCCCCTAATGATTTTAGAAATTCTGATGGAATGTTATCTATCCCTTCTGCCTTATTTGACCATAAGTCCTCCAAAGCTCTTTTAAATTCAGATTCTAATACAGGATCCCCTATCTCTTCTAAATCGACTCCTGTTTCTTCTTCTTTCATATCAGACAAATCTTCACCCTCATAGAGGCTTTCAATGTATTCTTTCCACCTATCTGCTCTCCCCTCTGCATTTAACAGTGGAATTCCCGTTGCACTCATAATGTTAAAACCGTTGCATTTAATGTCACCAAAGGTTGTTTTGACTTTCCTGTATTCTGAGTCTGTCCTTCCGACAATCATATATTTTTCGATGTCTTCACATTTTTCGTGTAGCCATTTCATCTTAGCTTCCCTGCACTTCCTATTTATTTCATTCCTCAGCGACTTGTATTTCTGTATTCCTGATTTCCCAGAACATGTTTGTACTTTCTCCTTTCATCAATCAACTGAAATATTTCTTCTGTTACCCATGGTTTCTTCGCAGCTACCTTCTTTGTACCTATGTTTTCCTTCCCAACTTCTGTGATGGCCCTTTTTAGAGACGTCCATTCCTCTTCAACTGTGTTGCCTACTGCGCTGTTCCTTATTGCTGTATCTATACCGTT
This sequence comes from Schistocerca gregaria, assembly GCF_023897955.1. NCBI lineage: Eukaryota > Metazoa > Arthropoda > Insecta > Orthoptera > Acrididae > Schistocerca > Schistocerca gregaria. The sequence continues at coordinate 668,985,807 of NC_064922.1, forward strand.
ACAGAACTTCAAACGTATCTCGTCATTCCTTAGTACTTTCGTATCCCACTTCTTAGCGTATTGATCCTTCCTGACTAATGTCTTGAACTTCAGCCTACTCTTCATCACTACTATATTGTGATCCGAGTCTATATCTGCTCCTGGGTACGCCTTACAATCCAGTATCTGATTTTGGAATCTCTGTCTGACCATGATGTAATCCAATTGAAATCTTCCCGTATCTCCCGGCCTTTTCCATGTATAACTCCTCCTCTTGTGATTCTTGAACAGGGTATTCGATATTACTAGCTGAAACTCGTTACAGAACCAATTAGTCTTTCTCCTCTTTCAATTCTTGTCCCAAGCCCATATTATCCTGTAACCTTTTCATCTACTCCTTCCCCTACAACTGCATTCCAGGCCCACGACTTTTAGATTTTCGTCCCTCTTTACATACTGCATTACCCTTTCAGTATCCTCATACACTTTCTCTATCTGTTCATCTTCAGCTTGCATCGTCGGCATGTATACCTGAACTATCGTTGTCCACGTTGGTCTGCTGTCGATTCTGATTAGAACAAGCCGGGCACTGAACTGTTCACAGTAACACAGCCTCTGCCCTACCTTCCTATTCATAACGAATCCTACACCTGTTATACCATTTTCTGCTGTTGTTGATATTACCCGATACTCATCTGACAAGAAATCCTTGTCTTCCGTCCACTTCACTTCACTAACCCCTACTATATCTAGATTGAGCCTTTGCATTTCCCTTTTCAGATGTTCTAGTTTCCTTACCACGCCCCGACTCGTAGAACATATCCTTTCGTTAGTAATTCAATCTTTTTCTCATGGTAACCTCCCTCTAGGCAGCCCCCTCCCGGAGATCCAAATGGTGGACTATTCCGGAATCTTTTGCCAATGGAGAGATCATCATGACACTTCAACTACAGGCCACATGTCCTGTGGATACACGTTACGTGTCTTTAATGCAGTGGTTTCCATTGCCTTCTGCACCCTCATGTCGTTGATCATAGCTGATTCTTACGCCTTTAGGGGCAACTTCCCACCCCTAGGACAAAAGAGAGTGCCCTGAATTTCTATCCGCTCCTCCGTCCTCTTTGACGAGGCCGTTGGCAGAATGAGGCTGACTTCTTTTGCCGGAAGTCTTCGGCAGCCTATGCTGCTTATTTATCAAAATGTAGGCAGTGGCGGGGATCGAACCCGGGACCGAAGACGTTTTGAATCAAAGACGCTACCCCTGGACCACGGGTATACTACTACAATTCTAAAATTAGAGCACTCAGAAGGATGTAAAGGAAATAGGAACAATATGTGATGCTTATGTGTGCATGCCTTAATTGGAAATCTATCGTCGTGTATTGTTATAAGACGCAAACACCGTTTTTACTGCGAGAAGATTTCAGTAAACACACTACCAGTGAGTACTATATAGACGCCTAGAAATGACCTCCTAAATTATTCTTTTGAAAAACACAAACTAAAGCGACGTGCTTTCGCATTGAAGCTCACATGTTACCTTTCACTCCGCTCAGAATTCGAAAATTTTTCATAGGCAGTTAATTGGGACATATTTCGCGGTAGACATCATAATAACCTTTGAGAAAAAAGGTTGTGAGTAGCCAAATTTTAGGTACTATATTGACCGAAGACTGCGTTGTCATATTCATTAATATGTCCATTTATAACATCCTAAGGCTGTAGGGAATTATTACTAGACGGGGTAATTAGCGTCGGATATTCCTAACGGTAGAAACCCGTACACGAAAATATATTTGAGAGTTTGAATATTAATGTAAGCAGGCAATATTCAATAATTAATATATCATTCTGTATCTATTCTTAACAAATAATACTATCTGCAATTCGAAAGTTCCAATACACTTTGGGCAATTGTAATGAACATGCTGCTTGGTCCCGAACTCTGATTCACGGCGCCATACGAAGCAGAACTTTTCTGGGTACTTTCACCGTGGAAAACAACTGCGGTACCCAGTACAATTACTTGCTTCGGAAATCAGATCGCTGTGCGTCATCAGCGATCACAAATCTTATAACATGTTTACTCTCTAGCCAACAGCAACTACACATGACAGAGTTTTGCTGTCTTTTTGTTCTGTTGCAAGGAAACATCACTTTTTTTTATTCATTTGTGACAACTATTCAAAATAATCTCAGGTGAGAGAATCTGAAATAATGAAGCACATTGATGTCATATTTTAGTAAACATATCGCCTTCTAACTCTCCTCTTTCATATGACAAATAATAACAGTGTCAAAAGAAGGTAACTCACAATAAAGTTATACCCTGACTGATATACTCACTGTACGACTACATAAAGGTGGTCCGTCTGAGGTCACACATGAGGGTAACAGTGTGAAGGAATCTGTTTCAGTTATATCACGTCTGTATTTCTTTTTCTTCTTTAACATCTTCTGTGTTATACAGCATTCGGTTGGTTGGTTGGTTGTTTGGGGAAGGAGACCAGACAGCGTGGTCATCGGTCTCATCGGATCAGGGAAGGACGGGGAAGGAAGTCGGCCGTGCCCTTTCAGAGGAACCATCCCAGCATTTGCCTGGAGTGATTTAGGGAAATCACGGAAAACCTAAATCAGGATGGCCAGACGCGGGTTTTTACAGCATTCGGAAAATTGTGAATGTAGAATAATATCTGTACAGCTTCTCTGCATGTGGGTTACGCCTACATGATTTAAAATCTGTGTGTAATCAGAGGAATGTGAGTACATTTGCACAGTGTGTTCTCAGAAATGAAGTAATATCCATTTTTTGTCGGTTGGCTTTAGGCGCTGACAATTAATTATAGGTGTGATATTTTGTGTATATCCGGTACACAGACCAAGGGTCGACTACTAACGTTTAAAAACGAAAAACATTTAAAAATATTTTCTTTACACCGTTTAAAGAACGACATCACAAAATTTCCAAACGCACACATACACATACACACACACACACACACACACACACACACACACACACACACACACACACATTAGCAGAAATGAATGAGATGGGGAGCATGTCAAATTAATGAAGGTGAACTATTGTATATAGTAGACACTAAAAATCGTATATTTAATTACACCAGGTTACTGAAAGTCTCCTGTCCTTAAGTATACAGGGTGGTCCACCGATAGTGACTGGACCAAATATATGACGAAATAAGCATCAAACGAAAAAACTACAAAGAACGAAACTCGTCTAGCTTGAAGGGGCAAACCTGATGGCGCTATGGTTGGCCCGCTAGATGGCGCTGCCATAGGTCAAACGGATATCAATAGCGTTTTTTTAATAGGAACCCAATTTTTTACTACATATTCGTGTAGTAAGTAAAGAGATATGAATGTTTTAGTTGGAACACAGTTTTCGCTTTGTGATAGATGGCGCTGTAATAGTCACGTAACATTCCGCCAGTGAGGACGGTATTTGTTTCGTGATACATTCCGGTGTTAAAATGGACCGCTTACCAATTTCCGAAAAGGTCGATATCGTGTTGATGTATGGCTATTGTGATCAAAATGCCCAACGGCCGTGTGCTATGTATGCTGCTCGGTATCCTTGACGACATCATCCAAGTGTCCGGACCGTTCGCCGGATAGTTACGTTATTTAAGGGAACAGGATGTGTTCAGTCACATGTGAAACGTCAACTACGACCTGCAACAAATCATGATGCCCAAGTACGTGTTTTAGCTGCTGTCGCGGCTAATCCGCACATCAGTAGCAGACAAATTGCGCGAGAATCGGGAATCTCAAAAACGTCGGTGTTGAGAATGCTACATCAACATCGGTTGCACCCGTACAGTATTTCTATGCACCAGGAATTGCATGGCGACGACTTTGAACGTCGGGTACAGTTCCGACTCTGGGCACAAGAGAAATTGCGGGACGATGACAAAATTTTTGCTCGCGTTTTATTTAGCGACGAAGCGTTCATTCACCAACAGTGGTAACGTAAACAGGCATAATATGCACTATTGGGCAACGGAAAATCCACGATGGCTGCGACAAGTGGAACATCAGCGACCTTGGAGGGCTAATGTATGGTGTGGCATTATGGGAGGAAGGTTAATTGGCCCCATTTTATCGATGGCACTCTAAATGGTGCAATGTAAGCTGATTTCCTACGTAATGTTTTACCGATGTTACTACAAGATGTTTCACTGCATGACAGAATGGCGATATACTTCCTACATGATGGATATCCGGCACATATCTCACGTGCGGTTGAAGCGCTACTGAACAGCATATTTCATGATAGGTGGATTGGACGTCGATGCACCATACCATGGCCCGCTCGCTCACCGTATTTGACGTCCCCGGATTTCTTTCTGTGGGGAAAATTGAATGATATTTGCTATTACGATCCACCGAAAACGTCTGTCAACATGCGTCAGCACATTGTCAATGCATGTGCGAACATTACGGAAAGCGAACTACTCTCTGTTGAGAGGAATGTCGTTACACGTATTGCCAAATGCATTGAGGTTGACGGACATCATTCTGAGCATTTATGGCATTAATGAGATAATTACATTTAATCTCCCTGTAACCGCATGCGTTCTCAGATATGGTAAGTTCCCAAAGGTACATGTATCACATTGGAACAACCGAAATAAATTGTTCAAACGTACCTATGTTCTGTATTTTAATTTAAAAAACCTATCTGTTACCAACTGTTCGTCTAAAATTGTGAGCGATATGTTTGTGACTATTACAGCGCCATCTATCATAAAGCGAAAAATGTGGTCCAACTAAAACATTCATATTTGTTTACGTACTACACGTACGTGTAATAAAAATGGGGGTTCCTATTTAAAAATTTCAGTTGATATCTGTGTGACCTATGGGAGCGGCATCTAGCGGGTCAATCATAGCGCCATCTGGTTTACCCCTTCAAGCTAGACAAGTTTTGTTCTTTGTAGTTTTTTCGTTTGTCGGCTATTTCATGAGAGGTTTGGCCCGGTCACGTTCAATGGACCACCCTGTATAATTACTAACACTTGCTACATCTAAATGAAATAGTCAAAATGTTGATACGTGTAAACATAGTATTCACATCTGTATACGTGACTGATACACATTGACCATAGTCCCCTTTTTCTGTCGTGATATAACGCATACTAGTTTCTAGATATGGTCTCTATTAACAAAATGTGACAATTTATATGTGATGTATTACGACGAAAAATCGAGATATTGTAAGTTTAGCATCGCTGTTGAAGGGAAGTGAACCATCGTAATTTGTAAGCAATATCGCTGCACTCGTATGAAAACAAACATCACTTGATGCAGTGGTCAGTTTATGATATGTTTTTGGCATGACAGTGAGTGGTATAGCACAATGGACTGTCAGTTTGAGCACTTACTAATAGAAAAATACACCAGACAATCGACAGGTATTCACGTTGAAGCTTTGTATGTCTCTTTACGTGCATACATATGCATAATATGTTGTTAGTGGTAAAACATATATTTTGATTTTCAACTATGTGATGTGAATGCTACATCAGATAATTATGTACTTGTTGCCATTGAACCTTGCTTTAACCTGATGATATGATATTCCTGAGTATGTGCTAAGCGCAATAATTCATGTAAATTTTGGTCAGGTTATGTATCTGAGAAATTTATGTTATTAGTTAGGTGACTTTAAGATGGTCGGTTAACCGAAACTCGTTATTGGTAAGTAAAAACATATTAAAACAGGTTTTGGTGGATTTGAAATGCCTTTGTTGGAAAAGATTTCTGTTTGTTAAATGCTACAGAATTTGTATGGTGTGCTCCATGTATTACGAGGCAGAACAAAGTCGTGGAATGTGTTTTAAGTCAACTGTGCTAAATAACGAACAACCTATAACTAGTGTAACTGTAAGGTGATAAAACAGTTCGTTCCCTGTATCCGGCCGTGGTGGCCGAGAGGTTCTAGGCGCTTCAGTCCGGAGAAACCCGGCTTCTACGGTCACAGGGTCGAATCCTGCCTCGGGCATGGATGTGTATGAGGTCCTTAGGTTAGTTAGGTTTAAGTAGTTCTAAGTCTAGGGGACTGATGACCTCAGATGTTAAGTCCCATAGTGCTTAGAGCCATTTGAACCATTTGAACCATTCTTTGTAGTTCATACTCAATATATAAAGGGTAATCAAAATGCCCGTGCAGTCCAGAAACGGTTTGCCAGTCAGATAAAAACGCCGTTGGCATTGAGGTAATCATCACACAGACGCACCACGTTGATGATATCCGTTTGGTAAAACACTGTATCCTGCTGCTTGAAGAAGTCCGTACCGGTCTGTTGCACATCTTCGTCCGACAGGAGATGTCAACATTTGAAGGACGTTTGTAAGGCATCGAAGACTCGATAATCGCATGTGAGAGGTGAGAACTATAGGCCGGGTGCTCGAGTTGCTTCCAGTTGCATTGGCTGGCCCGCCAGATCGACTGGCACCTTAGATCGGATAGCGACCAGCACGAAAGTTGGCGGCCTATTCCACAACGTTGGCTTCGACAGACATGCTGCTTTATACTCAATCTTCACTCTCCAGAATAACTGCAAGTGGGTCATGTTTGGATGCATTTGTTCGTCATAGTTCATATTTTTCCATTTAGCGCAAGCACGTTGGTATAACACGCATAGTATTCAAATCCCTTGCCTGGATGTCGATGCTTATATGCGCACATCGGAGTCGCGCTACATTGGCTATAAGCTGCAGCAGTACTCTCGGGCGGAAAGATTTTTATCATGCCTTATATACTCACTTCTTTGTTCAAAGAGAAATTGCGTATTCTGTCTTACATGAATGAACGCCATGTCTAATGCATTTTAATATCGAAGTCGCCTGTACGCCTCGCCTAAAAATGGTCCGCGTACTTTTGTTTTGATATATTTCATCTGCACATTTAGAGCAATCCATCGTCTTCAAATCGCACACTACTAATTTTTAATTGTCTTCGTTCGAAGTTCCTTGCCATACATAACCACTTCGGACTTTCCAAGCCTTCAGCCCAGCTGATTAGCTGAAAAAAAAGGAAAAAGACCGAAACTATGAAAAGCCTCTGGCTTTATGCCTGAGAGTAGACAAACAAAAAATAGAAAAAGGTGCAAAATGTATGATATTATTAGGTCTCTTAGCTATCCATTTGCTAACGATGATATTCATTCATTAAGATTAAGCACATGAACGGGATAGCATACATTCAGTGAGTTACGACATGAATAACATTAATTTCTTGTAATATGGGTCCACATCCTCTGTAAATTATTTAAATAACACTTTCGCTTTTAGCTGTAACTGCCTAATCTCTGTTTGTGTAGTGGGTGGCTGTTAAAGTTGACTAGAGTAGATTTACTTACAGGCAGTTGATATCATTCAATGGTTTTAGCTCTGCTCAACGTTCACTAACTGCCACTTGTATGGAAATAACACAAAATTACTTCTGTCAAAGATAATGTCCATCAAGAGTGATACGGCCGTACAAAAACATTTGTTGCTTTTAACCTATTTCTGTGCAGCATATGACATCATATTTTATGCTTGAGAGTGCTACATACGCCAGTTTTACAAAAGTGCAATAAAAGTACTTACCGCTCAAAGCGAAAACGACGATCTTTAAAAAAACTATTAATAAACTTATTCTCATAAATTTTTTATGATTGATCACTCCATCAGTTTTATTTCCGCGCAATCGGGTGATACGCAACACCTTAACAAACAACACAAAAATTTAGATACTCATATAATATCAGTTATAGACTGATTTTCTGCCACATCTTAAGTAAATTTACACGCGTCAGTGGCACGTATTTGTGTGAGTATGAGTGTAACTGCGCTGGATGTCCAGTTCCGCCACCGAATTAAATAAAAATGGTGCTAGGCGCATTACAAAAAGAAAATAGTTTAGTGCCTCCGCCACATTATGAAGCACAGATAAAAATCTCCGCCTGCGGTCAGGCCACTGCGAGGCTTCAGAGCTAAGGCTCGTAAACATATTTTGAGAATCTGCAAGTTCCACGTGTCAGAATCGTTTCTCGCGGGAACACAAAAGATAATAATCTTCCCTAACTATTTTTTTTTGGTTTCGAAGCAAACTGTCGCGACATTTGGTGCACGGTACACAAATGAGCAAGCTAGAGGGAGGCCATGCGCACTGCGGGCCTATTCCACTCATTACGAGCCCAGGGAGTCGTAGGTCGTCGTCACGTCAGCTGACCGCCATTTGTCTCAATTGCTGTGAGGATGCTGTCCGGGTACCAGACCCGCAGCAACAATGTGCAAGGCCACAGCTCCCGGGGGGCTGTCCATCGCCCACTGCACTCCAGCTTCCTACTCGGTGTCGGAAGAGTGGCCAGACAACAGTTAACAGCTTCCCGTACACTTGTCGCAAGTATGCCATCCCATTTTTAAAGCAAAAGTGGGTGACAGATTACACTTCGATGACCATTCTCTCTTATCAATCCTTTGAATATTCTGATATACTAATGCAGTCTGTTTCAGAGTTCTCCTTAGACTGGGGCTAGAACTCGGTTAATGCCATTTCTTCCTTGCTTTCAGCCTCAGTGATGCTGCTTGTTTGCAATTTTCGTTTCATTAAGTATGTTTGGATATTATTCGTGACTGCATGATCAGGGTTTATTTCATCTGGATCCAGCAGATAGAATGAATATCGTTAGTGTTCTGTAACAGCTTTCATGTTCTTTTCCATGATATGAAGCACAGATTTCAGATAAAAAGGACACATCTATTAAATAAGACTATGATAACAGAGACCAGTAAGGTACAATAAGACGTATGTTAATAGACAAATCTGCATCAACGTCAGAGGAGAGCTTGGATGCGTGATTTTCAGTAGTGGTTTCAGATGATATGTCTACGGAAGCAAAATGTCCTGCCGAGCTCATACGGTTTACGCAGTCACTTCTCGATACTGGTCACTTAAATCGTCTCTGTATCCCTAATCCTGTAATCTTCTGGGAAAGAAAACTACATTCAGACATAGCAATAAAATAGGAAGTTTACTTTATGTGATATTTGATCCACAAAATTAATGCGTTTCATTTTGCTCTACGTTTTAAAAACCCATTTACAGATCATCTGAACCAGGCACATTTATATCGAGGAGGGTTTACGTTAGCCCACAAGTTACTACACTGTTATCGCTCTGCTTCCGAGGCATTGTTCACTGAGTCTTAACCCATTAACTTTCTTGCAACATCTAAATTTCTATAATCAAATTCTGGCTGATGATCCGATAAAAATTTCTAATTTCTTAAGCTCAACATGTGGCAGATATTTTTATTTGTGTTTTGTATGGCTTCAAAATACGTATTTGCTCAGTGGCGTTTTTACAATTGTTTACGTAAGTGGTATAATTTAAATGTGGGAACAGCGAGAATTACGATAAGAGCTTATTGAGAGGCGTATGAGTGGAACTGATCCGAATGTTACATATTTGATGTACATTTGCAGATGAACAATCACTCAATGGAGAACTGACAGGCGATCGGACGAGATTGTCACGCATAGCTAAGCAAAATGTTCTGTAGTTACCTGAACGCTGCGTCATATATTGATACAAATATTTCACTTGGCGTCCTTCAACCTTCCGTTTTAAATAGAAACTAGAGTTCTATTCTTTAGATACAATCGAGGGGAGTACTTCCTCAGGATCAACAGTTCTTCATGTTACTGAAGAAACTTGTATGTCTTCATTCTGCTATAACACCGATTATGAGATTGCTAATACTAGAACATTTTCGTATCCCTAGCACTCCTTACGAGACGAAAAGAACTAAGCTGTTTGTATACATCATTGGTATCGTATAAACCGTTGCATTTCGTTTAAGGGGATTTACTTCCTCCTAAATGGTAAAACGTATTTCAAAACACATAGAGCAGAATTGTGTTCGAATTTTCACTGAGCCAGAAGTGGAAAACTTATATCTATGTAATGCCTTTAACAGTACTATTTCAGAAGTGTGCATGATAACTGATAAGTTATTTCAAAGTCAAATATAGCTGCAGCGGCAATTTTCCGCATACATAGCGGGTAGACCTTACAGCTAGCGATTTGTTGGACAAATTGTTTCGGGATTTGCGCAAGGTAGACGTACCATATATTGCGAAAGAACGACGAGAGAGTCACGCAGTATCGAAAAGATCCCGTAGCTCAATAACTTCTGAAGTAGCAAATGTAGTAGCATGTTTGTGACAGCAAGCCTTATAATGAGGTAGGTCAAAAGGATAAATGATGGGAAAAAGTTGTGATAGAGTTAGTTTTGACACTTGATGACGGCTTATTACTAGATACAGACGACAGTGGTGTATTCGATGACCTGCACTGAGTTGAAAGTGCACTTCGAATGCCAAACACACATCAAAATATATACTCCGCAAGCCTACTATCCTTGTGCAGTGCTGGGTTCATCTTGATCACATGTTTTCCTCTATCCAGTGTTATTGGAGGACTGGCTACAGAAACATATACTGCCCACTTCACTCGTTGCCACGATTATTTGCTTCCACTGAACCCTCGATGTCTTTACACAGATTATGTGTTGATGGAAGTAAAATATTTCTTGTATCGTTACATGAGCTCTAGAAATTTCTGAAGTATCACCACGAATCATGTCTGTCGTGTAGTGTTATCAAGCGGCGAATCTTTAGCTTTTCTGTAACGATATCACGTCAACTAAACAAACTCTGTGACGAAGCGTCCACCTTGTTTTCGATCTACGAGCTCTATTTAGTACATCTAGTTTCGTAAAAGACGCAAACCCAGGCGTACTACGCAAAAATTTGTCGATCTAGGATTCTGCAGCTCCTATATGGAGAAATACTGGCTGATGCTACTATCTCTTGAACAAATTGCTCTTATTTGATGCACAAAAACATAATACAATCAAGAGAAGCATCACACAGCTTTATTGAATTATTTTTTTCCAGCGTATATGGTTGGTTTCAATGGGAAGGCTGTAATAAATTGGGTTTATTATTACAGTAAGTTTTCCTGTGTAATTTATCTGACAGAAAATAAAATTATGCATAAATATACCGTAGCTCATATATTTGGTTCCTATGATGATACAAATATTGATAAGTCAAAACATTATGACTACTGTGTACCGCGACGATGGATGCAACCTGGAAGCGCGGTAACAAAACAATGTACGCAGAGTAGACACGGACGTGGGATCACCCTAGCGAAAATATGGCATGGAAACGGGAAAATCAATTGAGATAAACGGCTGTGACAAAGGGTTGATCGTTATCACGTAGAGCCTGTGTACGAAAATCTCGAAAACGGCGAACCTGGTCGAATGTCGACATGTTACTGTCGTGAGCATCTGCGAAAAGAGGTTGAAGGACAGTGAAACCACCAGTAGGTGACAAATGGTTGGACGTCCAGGAGTCTTCACAGAACTTGCGCTTCGGAGGCTTCTCTGTAAAGCAGTATGGATCTGTGGCACCTCTGCCGTAAGAGCACAATGCTGGTGGCACGCACAAGTCTTTCGGGGTACACAGTGCGCCATACACTGATGGACATGGAGCGCCATGGCAGACCACCCGAACGTGTTCACACGTTAACCCAACGCCATCGTTAATTGCAATTGCATTGGGTACGAGACAACAGGGATCCGACCGTAGATCAATACAAACGTATCAGCTCTTCGGGTGAGCACATTTTTGTCACACTAGGTCGATGGTCGTCTCAGCAACGCCGTCGTCAAAGTGAAAGGCAGCTCGAAACGTGCAGCAAGCCACTGATGCAGGCCGGTGGGAGCAGTATTGTGCTATGAGAGATATTATCTTGGGCTTTGCTTGGGATCTGTCGTAGTACTCGGAGACACGCTGACAGCTGCGAAGCACATGCATCTTTCCATGCTAGATATCCTCACCGACGATTTTGCCGTCTAAAAAAATGCTTCAAATGGCTCTGAGCACTATGGGACTTAACATCTATGGTCATCTGTCCCCTAGAACTTAGAACTACTTAAACCTAACAAACCTAAGGACAACACACTACACCCAGCCATCACGAGGCAGAGAAAATCCCTGACCCCGCCGGGAATCGAACCCTGGAACCATGGCGCGGGAAGCGAGAACGCTACCGCACGACCACGAGATGCGGGCACTTTGCCTTCTTTCAGCAGTACGACTGCCTGCGTCTCGGAGCGTCCTTCAGTCGTTTGTGGAGCAATATAGTGAACTCATGTTGATGTCTAAGTAAGAACATTAGCCTGGTGTAACTGCTATGGAACCCATCTCGGTCACTATCGGGCACCATCATCGACAAAGCAAATTAGCGGCCCGTTATTTACGCGAATTAGATGCCCTGTTTGTGGATATCTGATGACACATATGTCCAAAAACATATCAACAAACAGTCGGATGTCTGAAACGCAGAATCAGTGATTTATTTCGTTCCGAAGACGGACAAACAAGTTACTAAGCAAGTGGTGACACTGTTTTGGCTCACCTGTGGTGCCTCCTGTGTACTGTGGATTGTCGAGATTGTATACATGCCATAAAATTACTGAGTGTTACACCCTTGTAAAGGTTGTGGAGACAAACTTCTGAAAATGAAATAGTGTGCAGAAGTGTACCGTTTGGAAGTTAAATAAGTTTGAAGATTTGGTCAGTTTCATAACTTGCGCCAAACGGTAGGCACTAAGTGGAGACATTGTGCTCTGACTGGTGTACCCTACAGAAGCCCATGGAATGGGCAATTTTGAGAACTATACTTGATGAAGAACATCCTCTTTGCATTTCACAGCCAACCCTCCTTCAAAGTGATCCAGTCTTTAAACTCATTTATATCAAAAAGGTACGTTTTTGGACAAGTGTGTCTTATCGAAACTTAATCCACTAAATCACTTAGACTTCACCAAGCATCCTGTAATACTAACCCTGAAATACCATTGTGACAGAGTATATCGGAAGGATAGGATGCCACATAACCCCCCCCCCCCCCCCATGACGTGCTCAAGAACTTCCCCATTTTGACGTCTGCTCAATTACTTTGGAAGATTATTTTGCAAGTGTTGCGTATTCCTTGTTGTTGTTGTTGTGGTCTTCAGTCCTGAGACTGGTTTGATGCTGCTCTCCATGCTACTCAATCCTGTGCAAGTCTCTTCACCTCGCAGTACTTACTGCAACCTACATCCTTCTGAATCTGCTTAGTGTATTCATCTCTTGGTCTCCCTCTTCGATCTCTACCCTCCACGCTGCCCTCCAATGCTAAATTTGTGATCCCTTAATGCCTCCAAACATGTCCTACGAACCGGTCCCTTCTTTTTGTCAAATTGTGCCACGAACTCCCCAGTTCTATTCAATACCTCCTCATTAGTTACGTGATCTATCCACCTTATCTTCAGCATTCTTCTGTAGCACCACATTTTGAAAGCTTCTATTCTCTTCTTGTCCAAACCATTTATCGTCCATGTTTCACTTCCATACATGGCTACACTCCATACAAATACTTTCAGAAACGACTTCCTGACACTTAATTGAATACTCGATGTTAACAAATTTCTCTTCTTCAGAAAAGTTTTCCTTGCCATTGCCAATCTACATTTTTTATCCTCTCTACTTCGACCGTCATTAGTTATTTTGCTCCCCAAATAGCGAAACTCCTTTACAACCTTTACTACTTTAAGTGTCTCATTTCCTAAACTACACTCCTGGAAATTGAAATAAGAACACGGTGAATTCATTGTCCCAGGAAGGGGAAACTTTATTGACACATTCCTGGGGTCAGATACATCACATGATCACACTGACAGAACCACAGGCAAATAGACACAGGCAACAGAGGATGCTCAATGTCGGCAATAGTACAGTGTATATCCACCTTTCGCAGCAATGCAGGCTGCTATTCTCCCATGGAGACGATCGTAGAGATGCTGGATGTAGTCCTGTGGAACGGCTTGCCATGCCATTTCCACCTGTCGCCTCAGTTGGACCAGCGTTCGTGCTGGACGTGCAGACCGCGTGAGATGACGCTTCATCCAGTCCCAAACATGCTCAATGGGGGACAGATCCGGAGATCTTGCTGGCCAGGGTAGTTGACTTACACCTTCTAGAGCACGTTGGGTGGCACGGGATACATGCGGACGTGCATTGTCCTGTTTGAACAGCAAGTTCCCTTGCCGATCTAGGAATGGTAGAACGATGGGTTCGATGACGGTTTGGATGCACGATGTTGGGGCGTGAGCGGAAGACGGCCTAACAGTGTGCGGGTCCGTAGCCCAGCTTCATGGAGACGGTTGCGATTGGTCCTCGCCGATACCCCAGGAGCAACAGTGTCCCTAATTTGCTGCGAAGTGGCGGTGCGGTCCCCTACGACACTGCGTATGATCCTACGGTCTTGGCGTGCATCCGTGCGTCGCTGCGGTCCGGTCCCAGGTCGACGGGCACGTGCACCTTCCGCCGACCACTGGCAACAACGCCGATGTACTGTGGAGACCTCACGCCCCACGTGTTGAGCAATTCGGCGGTACGTCCACCCGGTCTCCCGCATGCCCCCTATACGCCCTCGCTCAAAGTCCGTCAACTGCACATACGGTTCACGTCCACGCTGTCGCGTCATGCTACCAGTGTTAAAGACTGCGATGGAGCTCCGTATGCCACGGCAAACTGGCTGACACTGACGGCGGCGGTGCACAAATGCTGCGCAGCTAGCGCCATTCGACGGCCAACACCGCCGTTCCTGGTGTGTCCGCTGTGCCGTCCCTGTGATCATTGCTTGTACAGCCCTCTAGCAGTGTCCGGAGCAAGTATGGTGGTTCTGACACACCGGTGTCAATGTGTTATTTTTTCCATTTCCAGGAGTGTAGTTCCGTCAGCGTCACCCGACTTAATTCGACTACATTCCATTATCCTCGTTTTGCTTTTGTGGATGTTCATCTTATATCCTCCTTTAAAGACACCATCGGTTCTGTTCAACTGCTCTTCAAAGTCCTTTACTGTCTCTGACAGAATTACAATGTCGTCGGCGAACCTTAAAGTTTTTATTTCTTCTCCATGGATTTTAATACGTGCTCCGAATTTTTATTTTGTTTCCTTTACTGCTAGCTCAATATAGAGATTAAATAACATCGGGGAAAGACTACAACCCTCTCTCAATCCCTTCCCAACCACTGCTTCCCTTTCATGCCCCTCGACTTTTATAACTGCTATCTGGTTTCTGTACAAATTGTACATAGCCTTTAGCTCCCTGTATTTTACCCCTGCCACCTTCAGAATTTGAAACAGAGTATTTCAGTTAACATTGTCAAAAGCTTTCTCTAAGTCTACAAATGCTAGAATCGTAGGTTTGGCTTTTCTTAATATTTCTTCTAAGATAAGTCGTAAGGTTAGTATTGCCTCACGTGTTCCAACATTTCTACGTAATCCAAACTGATATTGCCCGAGGTATGCTTCTACCAGTTTTTCCATTCATCAGTAAAGAATTCACGTTAGTATTTTGCAGCTGTGACTTATTAAACTGATAGTTCGGTGATTTTCACATCTGTCAACAACTGCTTTCTTTGGTATTGAAATTATTATATTCTTTTGGAAGTCTGAGGGTATTTCGCCTGTCTCATACATCTTGCTCACCAGATGGTGGAGTTTTGTCATGACTGGCTCTCCCAAGGCTGTCAGTAGTTCTAATGGAATGTTGTCTACTCCCGGGGCCTTGTTTCGACTCACGTCTTTCAGTGCTCTGTCAAACTCTTCATTCCGTATTCTTAAGTATCCTTCAAGCGTATTCCTTACTGTTGCCATTTTTCAGGTTTCTTATAAAGCAGGCATGGCGACGGATATAGAAGGAATTCAGACCTTCGCCGCCAGAAACGTAACCAATCAGTAAGAGTCCTTAGACAAGCGTAACTGAGATGACAGTGAACTTAAGCAGGACACATTCCAAGAGTAACATTGTTATTTATGCGAAACCTGTTTGAAAAACTTAAAGAACCGGAGATGCAGTCAGATTGCATATATTCGGCTACGTCCGGCGTATACCTCGCGTGGCGATTATGGAGTTAATATAGTGTGAAGGAGTTTGTGAGACAGATATAGGCTGTCTTCCCATACTCTTTACCCAACCGGAACTCCCCTGACAGTGGATAATACTGGTACGAAGTATCTTCCCTCCATGCATTGTGCGGCTGCGTACTTGCGAAGTGTAGGTTTGATAAGGAGAACTCTTTTAATGACAAAGCACTCAGCGCTGGGCTTCATAACTTAAATTGCCTTACGCAAAGGTTAAATAGTCACAGAAAAAAGGAGACTACTTTAGCAATTAATGTATATATTCTGTTTCCAAAACTTTTACCGCAGTCGGAAATTGCTGCATGTACTTGATTCCAAAAGGGAGTCAAATATCAGTATCACTGATACAATGGGTGTCATGCAGGAACGGATTCATGATCTAATCGAGCAGAGAAGACGTGATGAAAGTAAATTTCATTTAGATGAAACTGCGCGTGGCTGGTCTAGGAAGCGCGCTGCTAGACATATGCGATAAGAAGCAAGATTATAAGAAGCACAAGATGACTGCTCTGTTGCAACCATAAACCAGTTTACGCCAACAAGTGTAATTAACGCGACAGTTTCTGTGTGTTTATTAAGCGCCGAGTGCTACCATTGCTAACAAGCCACTGTTTGCTTTCCTCATCAGAGCGTTAAACTCCCACTTAGCGCTTAGCAGTGTACTTGACTTATTCAGTCCCACTCGAAACGTGTAACGAAAGCTTGTCTCAGTGTGACCACGAAACAGATCCCATCCTTTATTTTCTTTAGGTTTTATTTCATTTTCATGTTAATTTAGTATTTGTCTTGCAGCAAGTTAGTGATATTTCAGCCGACTTCTTTTGTTTGAACCTGACGAGCATACTTGTACACTTCTAATTTTCGGGGTCGAACAGTACTACCATTTATCTTTTTACGTACAGCAAGCTCAATCATTCCCTGAAATAAGAAGTCTTTCAGCTAAGATCGCGTTTTGAAATATTTTTATTTCCTCAATGACCTGTTACGACAGAGTCTAGCAGTCCCCTTCTATTCTTCTAGAAGTAATATTACTGTGCATGAATCGCACAATCATAACGTCGTCACACGTCGATGATAAAACGAAGGTGCCACATTGGAGCCTGAAAGTCAAGATCAGACGTTGAGGTATTTGAGAGACAAAATGTTAGCTCAATTGTGTTAATTCTGGAAAAAGATAATATGACGTAATTTACTAACTGTAACAATAGGAAAATGAATTTAATTTCATTTCTTAACAAGCGTCGTTTTTCTCAGATATAAATGGAAAAACGATAATTAAAACTATTTAAGAGGATGCAAGAAGTATTTTAAATGTGTTACGGCAGAAATGCATTGAAAATTTCCGGAGAAAATATGAAAAAATATGAGGATGAGGAGTCCATGCACAAAATTTACCATAAGATCGAATAGGCCAGCGGAATACTGGGGAGAGATGGAAAATTATAGGGGTAGACAAATGTTCGGTTTATCAAGCATGTATAGGTACAAAGCACTTTATAGAGAATACATAAAGCATCGGATGAAGTAAAGTGACGTTACTAAAAACATATCTTAATGTTTCCCCATACAAGCAGTCAGTTTTGTTAATGTAAGGATAATTTCCACTCAACACTACAAAACAATTGGGATTCTGCTGATAAATAAGTTTTTCATTTCTAGTGACTGCAAGCGCGACAAGCTGGTAGTGAAAAAAACTGCCAACACCAAAAGACATTATGTTTTAGTCAAAACATTGTGTTAATGTTTTATATAGCGACTGCCACACGGCGTATTAGCTGAAACCATCAGTCGAATTATTAGCTTTGTCACATGCAGTTTCTATGAACTAGGAGATTTCTAATACTCAACAGAATAAAAACCAATTGTTGTGAATTGTATTACCAGAGCGGTTTTCCATAATGTTACTGTATGCAAACCGAGTGCTCTGGGGCTGACTTCCTGCGACAGGGCATAGGAGGCAGCGCCCCAAGGCGCGTGTCTTTGTGGCGTGGGTTCAAATTTAGAGGGGACCAGACTGTTGTCAAACAAATCTCAAACATGGCCAAAATATTTCCAGGCAGTAGAGAGAATTAGGAGGTCCCATATGGAAGCTAAATATAAACATAGGTATGTACTTGCATACATCAGACTACAGCAGTTGTTGTTGAGTGTGTCCAGGATATTTACATTTTTTGTAACGCATTACAAGGCTCATAAAGATGTAGAATAATTAGCAGTTATCTGCTAGACGCAATTATTGTACATGAAACTTTTTTTTAGACATTATGCCAGGTACACCGGTTCACTATAAGGACAGTTTAAAACTACTAGCAAAAGTTAATGATGAGACCGAGAAATGGGGAAACATTCTGCCTCGTATTTCAGATATTAAACAACTTTTAGCTCAGCAAATGGGAGCTTTCCACTGTCGTCGTAAATGCGTTTCGTAGAGGAACAAAAAAATTTATTAGAATTAATGCGACTAATGGTGAATGGTGATCCAGTAGTGGAAGAAGGTTGCTGGTGGGTCAAAGAGGCTACGTTCTTATTTGTCAAAAGGGACAAATAAGAAATTTATTTTTACTTTTTGTAAACATGTTAAGTAAAAAGTTATTGTGGATATTAAAAACACTAAATATTGCAGAATAATTGTTAAGGCACTCCCGATGAAAATAGAAGTCATGCAATGAGATTAACGTCACAACCTCTTGCATCGCGGACTGCAGCGAGACGTGGAAAAGAGTAGGAAGACAGTCAGTGAAGTTCATCGGTGAAAAAGGCTAGAACTAGGATGCACGCTCCGGTGCAGCGCTAAGTTTCGTGGTTGAGTACCCATGACGAGAGGTGGCCGATAGAGGTGGTTCGATAGAGGTTCCCCTGGGCTTAAACGCCGGGAATTTCGTGGCCAGAGTTGTAAGGTAAATTTATACTGGTGCAAATTAATTAAACACAACGAGAAAACCGAGAGAAAGGAAATGAGTATAGAAAACAGGCCCACTCCAGCGAAGGAACACTTGGTGACTTTTGGCGGTGGTAAAAAAAATTAAAAAAAGAAATTACGTATGTCCTGACCTTCACTATTGGCCTGGAGACCCGTGTGGATGCGTTCTCCTCACTAAATCGAGAGCTGCGAACGTGAAGTTCAGTAAAAAAAAAATTTTATCATCGGTCTTCTGACTGATTTGATGCAGCCCGCCACGAATTCCTCTTCTATGCCAAACTTTCCATCTCAGAGTAGCACTTGAAACGTACGTCCTCAATTATTTGCTGGTTGTATTCCAATCTTTCTCTTCCCTAACACGCTCTACACCCCACTCTCCCCTCCCCCCCCCCCCCTTCCTCTAGTACCACGGAAGCTGCCTGATGTCTCAACAGGTGTCCCATCGTACTGTCCCTTCTTCTTGTTATTGTTTGCATATATTCCTTTCCTCACCGATCCTTCAGAGAACCTCGTCATCCGTTACCTTATAAGTCTACCTAATTTTCAACACTCGTCTGTAACATAAAATCTCAAATTCTTCGCTTCTCTCCTTTTCCGGTTTTCCCCCAGTCCATGTTTCACTACCACACTTTACTGTGCTATAGACGTACACTCTGAAAAGAAATTTCCGCAAATTAAACATGTGTTTGGTACTAATATATTTTTCTTGGCCAGGAATGCCTTACTTGAAAGTGCTAGTCTACTTTTTATGGCCTCCTTGCTCCGTCCATCATGGGTTATTTTGCTGCGTGGGTAGTAGGATTTCATAATACCGTCTTTTTCGTGATCAGCAATTCTGATGTTAAATTTCCCGCTGTTCTCATTTCTGCTACTTCTCATCACTTCCTTTTTTTCGATATTTTCTCAGTCCATATTCTATATTCATTAGACCATTCACTCCATTCTGTAGGCCCTGTTCAGTATTCATCAGACCATCCATTCAGTGTGTCCTGTAATGCTTCTTTAGTTTCAGTGTGGACAGCAATCTTATCATCTATATTCTTTCTCCT